>NC_143134.1:28901439-29204469 GCF_059928025.1 Delphinapterus leucas
ACCGCACTTGATCATGGTGTATGATCCTTTAAATGTGCTATTGGATTCTGTTTGCTAGTATTTTGTTGAGGATCTTTGCATCTATGTTCATCAGAGTTATTGGCCTGTAGTTTTCTTTCTTTGTGACTTCTTTTCTGGTTTTGGTATCAGGGTGATGCTGGCCTCGTAGAATGAGCTTGGGATTTTTCCTCCCTCTGCTATATTTTGGAAGTGTTTCAGAAGGATAGGTGTTAGCTCTTCCCTAAATATTTGATAGAATTTGACTGTGAAGCCATCTGGTCTTGGGCTTTTGTTTGTTGGAAGATTTTTAATCGCAGTGTAAATTTCAGTGCTCGTGATTGGTCTCTCCATATTTTCTATTTCTTCCTGGTTCAGTTGTGGCAGGTTGTGCTTTTCTAAGAATTTGTCCATTTCTTCCAGGTTGTCCATTTTATTGGCATAGAGTTGCTTTTAGCAATCTCTCATGATCCTTTGTTTGATCCATTCCTGCAGTGTCAGTTGTTACCTCTCCTTTTTCATTTCTAATTCTATTGATTTGAGTCTTCTCCCTTTTTTCTTGATGAGTCTGGCTAATGGTTTATCAATTTTGTTTATCTTCTCAAAGAGCCAGCTTTTAGTTTTATTGATCTTTGCTATTGTTTCCTTCATTTCTTTTTCATTTATTTCTTTTCTGATCTTTATGATTTCTCTCCTTCTGCTAACTTTAGGGTTTTTTTGTTCTTCTTTCTCTAATTGCGTTACATGGAAGGTTAGGCTGCTTATTTGAGATGTTTCTCGTTTCTTGTGGTAGGATTGTATTGCTATAAACTTCCCTCTTAGAATGGCTTTTCCTGAATCCCATTGATTTTGGGGCATCATGTTTTCATTGTCATTTGTTTCTAGGTAGTTTTTGGTTTCCCCTTTGATTTTTTCAGTGATCTCTTGGTTATTTAGTATGTACTCTTTCACCTCCATGTGTTTGTGTTATTTACAGATTTTTTCTTGTAATTGATATCTATTCTCATAGTGTTGTGGTCATAAGACATACTTGATATGATTTCAATTTTCATAAATTTACCAAGGTTTGATTTGTGACCCAAGATATGGTCTATCCTGGAGAATGTTCCATGAGCACTTGAGAAGAAAATGTATTCTGTTGTTTTTGGATGGAATGTCTTATAAATATCAGTTAAGTCCATGTTGTTTAATGTATCATTTAAAGCTTGTGTTTCCTTATTTATTTTCATTATAGGTGATATGTCCATTGGTGAAAATGGGGTGTTAAAATCTCCTACTATGCTTGTGTTACTGTCAATTTCCCCTCTTATGGCTCTTAGCATTTGCCTTATGTATTGAGGTGCACCTATGTTGGGTGAGTAAATATTTACAATTGTTATATCTTCTTCAATTGATCCCTTGATCATTATGTAGTGTCCCTCTTTGTCTCTTGTATTATCTTATTTTAAATAAAGGCTATTCTGTCTGATATGAGAATTGCTACTCCAGCTTTCTTTTGATTTCCAATTTGCATGGAATATCTTTTTCCATCCCCTCACTTTCAGTATGTATGTGTCCCTAGGTCTGAAGTGGGTCTCTTGTAGACAACATATATAGAGGTCTTGTTTTTGTATCCATTCAGTCAGTCTGTATCTTTTGGTTGGAGCATTTAATCCATTTACATTTATGGTAGTTTTCAATATGTTTGTTCCTATTACCATTTTCTTAATTGTTTTGGGTTTGTTATTGTGGGTCTTTTCCTTTTCTTCTGTTTCCTGCCTAGAGAAGTTCCTTTAGCCTTTGTTGTAAAGCTGCTTTCCTGATGCTGAATTCTCTTAGCTTTTGCTAGTCTGTAAAGATTTTTGTTTCTCTGTCAAATCTGAATGAGATCCTTGTTGTGTAGAGTAATCTTGTAGTTTTTTCCCTTTCATCACTTTAAATATGTCCTGCCACACTCTTCTGACTTGCAGAGTTTCTGCTGAAAGATCAGCTGTTAACCTTATGGGGATTCCCTTGTATGTTATTTGTTGTTTTTCCCTTGCTGCTTTTAATATTTTTTCTTTGTATTTAATTTTTTTTTTTTGTATTTAATTTTTGATAGTTTGATTAATATGTGTCTTGGTGTGTTTCTCCTTGGACTTATCCTGTGTGGGACTTTCTGTGCTTCCTGGACTTGATTGACTATTTCCTTTCCCATATTAAGGAAATGTTCAACTATAATCTCTTAGAATATTTTCTCAGTCCTTTTCTTTTGTCTTCTTCTTTTGGGACCCCTATAATTTGAATGTTGGTGTGTTTAATGTTGTCCCAGAAGTCTCTGAGACTGTCCTCAATTCTTTTCATTCTTTTTTTCTTCTCTGTGGTAGTTATTTCCACTATTTTATCTTCCAGGCCATTTATCCGTTCTTCTGCCTCAGTTATTCTACTCTTGATTCCTTCTAGAGAATTTTTTATTTCATTTTTTTGTTGTTCATCACTGTTTGTTTACTCTTTTGTTCTTCTGGGTCCTTGTTAAACATTTCTTGTATTTTCCACATTCTATCTCCAAGATTTTGAATCATCTTTACTATCATTACTCTGAATTCTTTTTCAGGTAGACTGCATATTTCTTCTTCATTTGTTTGTTCTGGTGGGTTTTTACCTTGTTCCTTCATCTGCTGTGTATTTCTCTGTCTTCTCATTTTGCTTATCTTATTGTGTTTGGGGTCTCCTTTTTGCAGGCTGCAGGTTCATTGTCCCCTTGTTTTTCAAGTCTGCCCCCAGTGGTAAGGTTTTTTCAGTGAGTTCTGTAAGCTTCCTGGTGGCAGAGCCTTGTGCCTGTGTCCTGGTGGATGAGGTTGGATCTTGTTTTTCTGGCAGGCAGGACCATGTCCAGTGGTGTGTTTTGGGGTGTCTGTGAACTCATTATGATTTTAGGCAGACTGTCTGCTGATGGGTGGGGTTGTATTCCTGTCGCACTAGTTCTTTGACATGGGGTGTCCAGCACTGGAGCTTGCTGGTCATTGAGTGGAGCTGGGTCTCAGCATTGAGATGGATATCTTTGGGAGAGCTCTCGTCTATTGATATTACGAGAGCCCCGGAGGTCTCTGCTGGACCAGTGTCCTAAACTCGACTCTCCCACCTCAGAGGATCAGGCCTGACACCTGGTCAGAGCACCAAGAACCATCAGCCGCAAGGCCAGGAACATGGGGATTTTCTTGCCTTTTGGGATATCTGAGGTCTTCTGCTAGCGTTCAGTAGGTGTTCTATAGCAGTTGTTACACATGTAGCTATATTTTTGATGTATTTGTGGGGAGGAAGGTAATCATCACGTGTTACTCCTCCACCATCTTGAAGGGCCTCCCTCATTGTGGTTTTGATTTAAGTTTTATCAGTAATTTAACTGTTGCATTTAGAATAGACTATGGGTAACATGACCAGTTGGGAGGCTGTGAGTCTGTTCCAGAGCAGGTGTGATGGTTTCTTTCAGCTTTTCAATTTTATAATTATGTGTTCATTTATGTGAAATGGGCCATGTGACTTAAGCTCTTGGACCCTCACTTTCCTTATCTATAGAATATGGATACAAATACCTACATCCTAGAGCTGTTGTAATACGTAAAGTAAAGAAGATGAAGTACCTCACATATAGTAAGCTTGCATCTAATACATAGTATTTCTGTCCTTATTCACTTAAAGTTGCAATAACTAGCACACCTAATGTTTAATTTTGGAAAACAATTCACATGAAAAATACTTGAACTGTAAATTAATATTGATAGTTATTTTGTTAACTCAAGCATTGTATTAAACCAACAATACTGACTTACACATAATTAATTGATAAATCTTAGCCACAATTTTGATACTTAAAACACTGAAGCACTTAAATATCTATGAATAGTAATTTATGTAGTCTTTTTTGCAAAAAATAATTTTATTTGCATCTCTCTTTACCAGGGTAATATTAATAAAAGATGAACAAAAGTGATAAACTCCTCAACAATATTTCTTTTGAGGTAATTATTATATTTTTAAGATTAAAAATATATGATGATTTTAGGTTTATTTAAGATGGGGAGTGGAAATGATTCATTTGTCCTACTTCTAGAAAGCAACAAATCACTACCCAAAAGCATAAAAATAGGGGAAATCAACATATTCAAAAAAGTTTCAGTTATGCAAGATAAATAATTTCTAGACATCAGCTGTACAACATACCTATAAGTTACCAATACTGTATTGTGCACTGAAAATTTTAAGAAAATAGATCTCAAGTGCTGTCACTACAAAAAAAATAAAAAATGAAAAAGGGGGACAGGAGGAAACTTTTGCAGGTGATGGATAGGTTTATTTCCTTGATTGTGGTGATGGTTTCATGGGTGTATGCATATGTTCAAACTTATCCAACTGTACACATTAAATATGTGCAGTTTTTCATATATCAATTACACCTCAATAAAGTTGTTAAAAAATAAATAAATACTTCAATTCAAAATAAAAAAGCAAAAAAAAAATCCAATAAAGTAGGAAACAGTTACAACAAAACCCCAAATATAAAAAGTAAGGAGTATCTATGAAATACATGAAATTTGGACCAGATTTAAGGTTTACACTCTTAGAGGATGCATTTTCGTAGATCAGGACTAATAATTGTGCATATATGAGCATCTAAAACCTTGATTCCTTAATTGAAATTGCAAGATCTGAAAAAAAAAAAAAAAAAGAAATTGCAAGGTCTGGAGCATCTCTTAGCCCTGAATTTCAAAGCACCAAGGAAGAAGAGCTGAATAAGGAATCACACAAACACACTAACCAAGGAAAACTGCTGTAGGCAGGATGAAATAGATAAAATGGATGGCACTCAGCTCTGCAGCTGCTGATACTAGTCAGCTGGTGTTGCCACTTACAAATATGCAGTGTATAGGGGCCAAAACCTGCTTACACATGAAGTATAAACTGCTAAGTGTTCAGAACACCAAGGACATAAAGTGTGCTTAGGTCTCCTGCACAGCAGAATGGATGAAGAAATAATCTGTTGTAACAATATTGAATTGAGATGTTTGATATGCCCCTGCCATTCCTTCCATACTACTTTCTATTCCACTTCTGAAAACACAGGCTCAGAAAGACAACCCTTCTTTGAGTATGAGACAGAAAAGTACCACAGGGAGATAGAATCTTATGTGTTTATCCTTTAGCATAGACTAAATGCAAGAACCTGATACCCAAACAAAATTCCTGGACACCCTCCAATGGGCCACCCAGGCCATGCTTCTTCAGGGCCCACTGACCTATTTTACCATTTGGGCTACAGTCTTTTTAACCTCCCAGTTCACATTTTAGAGCTTATAACAAAAATACCACCCCAGGCCAGAGGTGCCCATTGAAATTTTAGATGTGTAAAATGCTGGAGTCAACTAAAAAGTACACAGCCTTTGAGAGACAATTATTGACCTCTTATTGGGCTGTAGCAAATGCTGAGCACAGGTCCCATGGATATGAAATAATCTTAAAATCAAACACCCCAATCATGCTGTAGGTCTAAACAAGTCTCAAATTGCTGTGTGGAGGCAGCTCAAGAATCTTCCATTATAAAGTAGAAATAGTACTTGCAACAGGAGGCAAGACTCAGCCTAGCCAGGTTTTTGCAATTCCATGGAAAGGTCTTGGGTGCCCTTCTGCCTCCCTGGCACCTTGCCCCTCTACTGCCTCTACTGACCCACTGGGAGCCGGGATATACAGACCTCTCCTCCCACACATGGGCCTGGTTCACTGATGGCTCCTCCTAATTAACTTCCATCTGGCTGCAATGGGGTGAACCTGCCCTCCAACATAAGAGAGACCTGTCCCTAACTGAGTGTGGGAAGGAGCACTCAGCACAGTGCACAGAGCTTCATGACCTAGGGAAGGCTCTCCCGGCTACCCAGCAAAAGGAGCCCTGATATATTTTCAGGCTGTACTATCCAGGCCCTACAAGACCACACCTATTCAACTTTTCTGAACACATGGCATCTGATAACAGCCCAGTTATGAGACATGAAAAATCTCCATGCTCCATGTCACCCACAAGGTGCTGGGTCATTGAATGTTTTCATAGACAAGTAAAGGGCAGTCTTAAGTGATTGATAAAAGGAGACAAATAATCCCAACCCAGACTGCACATCTCAGGTGACCAGACTGGGGGCTCAATACAACAGTTCCCCAAAAAAGGACTTCTCATTTGAGCCACACGTTGGATCAGACTGCCCCTCCCTTCCATCCTTCCCTTCCATTTTGTGACCCTTGTTTAGAGTTTGTGACATCTTGGTCTCCATGTGAAGGCCCTGCAAGGGACTTCCATCCCCTTCCATCCCTTTCTAAGGACTCAAATAGAGCACTAAATGGCTTTTAAATAACAAAAAAATGAGAGGTTATGGAAGCTCTGGAAACTCATTTAAAATCTTTTAAAAATTCAAACTGTTATGCTAAGCAATTCTTCAATATGATGTGTTTTTCTTTTTAAGTTATATAAAAATGTTTTTCTGTAAAACCTTTTTGTCCCTCTTACACACAACCCTTCTAAACAAAAAGTCCAAAAAAATTAAAAATTAATTTAGAAACTTAATAAAGTTTTGATTGCTAAATAAGGCACACCAATAATAACAACTAACACAAAATACTGACACTTAGAAAGATGTGGAGGAGGAAAAAAGACTTTAATGATCTTTGCTTTTGTAGAGCCACTCTTGGAAGCTTTTCTCTCCTCCTTAAAAACCAAACCAAACCAAACTCCCTCTTCTGCCTTGAGTCCTTTAGACTCAGGCTGATGGCTGAGCCTATCGTCAACTTGATAACACCGACTGAGACAGCAGATAATGACCCCGCTCTTGCATGTTCCACATAAAACACCTCCAAATGCTATCTACACTAGTGAGGTAGATAAACTGATGTCAGACAAACAGAACAGGTTCAAACAGACTGCCTCATGTGTGACTCTAAAACTAGAGACTAAAATATTCAGACTAGACAGAAAAGCCCAGGACAAGAGTTCCCATGACAAAAGGCCACATTAAAAACTGTGAACCCGGCTACCTAATTAATACATGTTCTATCTGGGTTACCTTGACATTAAAAACTCTTTATTTCCAAAGAGAGGGTCCTGCTGTGACTTCTGGGATCAACTCCTTTTGTGTATACGTGACTGTCATGATCTCAATTAGCCCATGGGGACAGTCACATCAGAACCAACCTCCTGACCAGCTCAAGCTGGGACTGTATTATTGCCTTGGACCAAGTAATAAAGGTTCAAACAATAGAATTTTAAAAGCTGCTTAACTCTGTACAGTAGACCCAGATAGTCTAGGAGACATATTTCCTGGTTTAGTAACCCATTAACCCTCATGTCTCATAATGACACTCAAGGCAGGCCTGATTCTAATTAGAGTGACTTTGATCAAAGCCTTGGTCCCTGTTGTCTCAAACCATTTACCTAGTTCTTAGCACAGCCCTTCAAAGTCTAACCTATTCAGGTCCATAAAAATACCCTGGTTTTTACTCAGGTCTCAAGAAAATCAGAGCAGAGTTAAAGAGTCCAATGATAGGCCACAATCCTGTGTGATTTCTTAAGCCTGATCATAGACAGGAATAAACACCCCAGACTTGGTGCACAGCCAGTGCACTGAGGTCTATGAAGGATCAAAGCCTCAGAGTCCCCTGTCCAATCAGCCATGCTTCTATCCATGTCTACACCCCAGACCAGAGCCTTCATTTGGAGGCTTTCCATGGTGGCTTTCCTCAGGGATCTCTGTAAAGGTCTCCTTATGGGACCCAGGGCAAGCCAGAAGACACTTTTCTCCTGAAAAAAAGTGACTGACTCACAACTCAGTCTTTTCTACTCCTAGTACTTTCCTCTCTCCCTGGCCCCTGTTCCAGGGTTCATAAAAATGCCAGAGCCTTTGGTTGGGGTCTCCTTTTTCAGTGGTGAGATGACTGCCACATCTGTGGTCTGTGATGATCCACTTGACCTCAACTGGTGGGCCATTCCATGGGAACAGAGTAGGGAAAATATTGAGGTTTTCTCTTGTTTAGGCTATTGCATATACTATTACAATAAGTAGTTAAAGACTTGACTGATACTTTCATTTTTGCCTATTGCTTAATTGACTACTCTAATTGACTACTCTGACTCCCGGTGACTTAGCTCCAGCTGAACTGCTAAGTGTCTGCTCTCACCACTCATATTCAATAGGGTCCTGGAAGTACTGGCTGGGGAAATAAGGCAAAGAAAGAAAATGAAAGGTATACAGATTGGAAAGGAAGAAACAAAACTGTCTTTATTTACGGATGACATTATTATCTACATAGACAATTCCAAGGGTTCTATTAAAACAAACAAACAAACAACCCCCCAGAGTTGCAAAATAAAACGTCAACACACAAATATTAATCTTCTCTTTATATACTAGCAATAGAAAGTTGGAAACAAAAATAAAAAACACTATGCCTTTTACAATGACTAAAAAATAAAAAAGGAAATACCTTAGTGTAGATCTAACAAAACTGTTACAGATTCCGTAGGGTGGAAACTATAATATGTTAATGAAGTAAATCAAAGAAGACTTGAACGGACATACTGTGTTCATCTTCATAGTAAATATGTCAATTCTCTTCAAATTAATCTATAGGTTTAATGAAATTCCTATCAAAATCCCAGCAAGGTTCTTTTTTAGATACAGACAAGCTGATTCTAAAATTAATATTAAATGAGAGAGATCAATATTTTTGTAAAATAATCAACTGGGAAGAATCACACTAGCTGAATCGTTTTATTGTGAAATACATAAACAAGAAATTTGCCATTTAAACCATTTTTAAGAGCACATTTCAGTGGCATTAATTACATTCACAGTGTTGTGACACGATCACCACCTTCTACTTCCAAAACTTTTTCATTGCCCTAAACAGAAACTCTGTACCATGTAAGCAATAACTGCATTCCTCTCTCTCCCAGTCCCTGGTAAGCTTTAATTTACTTTATGTCTCTATGACTTTGCCTATTCTTCATATAAGTGGAATCATACAATATTTGTCCTTTTGTGTCTGACGACTTATACTTAGTGTAGTGTTTTCAAGGGTTGTCCCTGTTGTAGCATGTTAATAGAACTTCATTCCTTTTTAATGCTGAATAATATTCCATTGTATATATATATATATATATATATATATCACATATTGTTTATCCATACATCTATTGATGGGCACTTTAGTTGTTTTCTACCTTTTGACTTTTGTGAATATGCTGTTATATACATGTCTGTCTGATTGCTGTTTTCAGATCTTTGGGGTATAACTAGGAGTGAAATTCCTGGATCATATGGTAATTCTATGTTTAAAATTTGAGGAACTTCCATTTTTTTCCACAGTAGCTCCATGATTTTACATTCCAATCAGCAATGTATAAGGGTTTTAATTTCTTCAAACCCTTGCCAAGGCTTGTTATTTTATTATTTTTAAAATTATAGCCATCCTAGAAGTTGTGAAGTGGCATTGCATTGTGGTTTTGATTTCTATTTCCCTAAAGACTAATTATATTGAAAATTTACATGTACTTATTGGCTATTTGTGTCTCTTTGGGGAAATATCTGTTCAAGATCTTTGTGCAACATTTAGCTGAAGTGTCTTTCTGTTATTGAGTTGTAAGAGATTTTATATATTCTGATAAGTGATTTGCACGTATCTTTCCCCATTCTGTGGTTGGTCTTTCCACTCTCTTGAAAGTACTGTTTGATGTGCAAAGGTTTTTTTATTTTAATGAAGCCCAAATTATCAAATTTTTCTTTTATTGCCTGTGATTTCAGTGACATATTTAAGAAACTGTTGCCCAATCGAAAGTCATAAATATTTGCCTGTATGTTTTCTTCCAAGACTTTTATAGCTTTAGCTCTTAAATTTAGGTTTTCTTTTTTTCTATTTTGAGTTAATTTTTGAAAATGATATAAGGTAAGGATCCAACTTCATTCTTTTGCATGGGGATATCCAGCAGTATTTCTGGAAGAAAGCTGTTCTTTCTGTATTGAATTGTCTTGCAAGTCAAACTCTTTTTCCATGGTCAACATAGGTAAGCTTTTGTCAATTTTGTTGATACTAAAAAAAAAAAACAAATTTTGGTTTTGTTGATTTTCTGTGTTGTTTTCTAGTCTCTCTTGTCATTTATTTCTGATCTGATCTTTAGTATTTCTTCCTTCGGCTTGGTTTGAGTTTATTTGCTTTATTTTTTTACTTATCTTGAGGTGGAAAGCTAGGTTATTGAGTTGAGATCTTTCTTCTTCTTAAAATATAGCTGTTTACATCTGCAAATTTTCCTTGAAGCACTGCTTTAGCTGCATTTCAAATTTTGGTATGCTGTGTTTTCTTTTTCACTAATAAGTATTTTTTAATTTCCATTTTTATTTCTTCTCGACTCATTAGTTATTTAGGAACAAGTAGTTAATTCCCACATTTGTGAAATTTTCAATTTTTCTTCTATCAAAGCTTTCTAGCTTAATTCCATTGTGATCAGAGAAAATATTTTATATGATTTCAATCCTTTAAAACTTACAGATACTTGTTTTATGGCCTAATATATGGTCTATCTTGGAGAATATTCCATGTGTACCTGAGAATAATGTCTATTCTTCTGTTGTTAGGTGGAGAATTCTAAAACTGTCTGTTAGATCTGGTTGGTGTGTGGTATTATTCAAATCTTTTATTTCCTTGTAGTACTTTTTTCTAATTACTCTACTTATTATGAAAAATGTAGTACTGAAATCTCCAATTATTATTGTTAAATTGTCTATCTCTCCCTTCAATTCTTTTAATTTTGGATTCATATATTTAAGGCTTTATTATTAGATTCATATAGTTTATAATTGATATATCTTTCTGGTGAACTTATCCTTTTATCATAATAAATGCCTTTATCTCAAGTAATATTTTTAAAAGTTTATTTTGTCTGATATACGTAGTCACTCCAACATTTTTATGGTTAATATTCACATTTTTCCTTTACATTATTTTACTTTCAATATATATGTGTCTGTGAATCAAATCTATGTCTCTTGTAGGAAAAATATAGCTGGATCATACCTTTTTAAAAAATCCAATCTGACTATTTAGACTTAATGTAATTATGTTTAAAGTATGTTTTGCATCTGCCATTTTGCTATTTGTTTCCTACATGTTTTATGTCTGCTTTTGTTCCTTCATTACTACTGTCTTTTTTGTGTTAAATAGGTATTTTTTCGTGTACCACTTAATTCTTTTGGTGTTTCTTTTACTATATATTTTTTCAATTTATATTCTTATTGGTTGCCTTGAGGATTACAATTAACATAATTTATAATTGTCTTATTTTAAGTAATGCCAAATTAATATCATTAGTACATAATAGTTTTGCTCCTATATAATACTGTTCCCCCTCCCTTGAGTTATTATCATTATACAAATTAGCTCTTTATACATCGTATGCTCACCAACACAGTTTTATAATATTGTTTTCTTCAATTGTCTTTTAAATCACGTAGGAGAGAAAAATGTTACAAACAAAATAGGTTAAATTGTCTTTTGTATTTGCCTGGGTGGTATCTTTACCAGTATTCTTCATTTTTTCATGTGGATTTGAGTTACTGGCTAGTGTCCTTTCTTTTGAGCCTGAAGGACTTCCTTTAGTATTTCTTGTAGGGTATATTGTCTAGTGACGGACTTCCTTAGTATTTGGTTATTTGAGAACATTTTAATTTCTCATTTGTTTTCGAAAGATAATTTTGGTGAATATAGAATTCTTGTTTGATCTCTTTCCTTTCAGCACTTTGCATGTGCCAGTCATTGTTTTCTGGCTTCCATAGTTTCCAATAGATCATCAGCTATTAACCTTACTGAGGATCCTTGTATGTAATGGGTCACTTCTCTCTTGCTACTTTCAAGATTCTTTCATTTGTCTTTCAACAGTTTAATTGTTATGTGTCTTGGTATGAGTTTATCTCACTTGGAGTTCATTGAGCTTCTTGGATGTATAGATTGATATTTTCATCAAATTTGAATAGTTTTTAGCCATTACTTCTACAGATATTCCTTCTACACTCTTTTTTCCTCTCCTCTCATTTCAAGCCTCCTATTATGTGTATGTTGGTCCAATTGAGAGTGTTCCACCAGTGTCTGAGGTTCTCTTCATTTTTATTTACTCTTTTTTCTCTTTTAGTTTCTAGACTGGATAATTATAATGACCACGTCTTTAAGTTTGATTATTCTTTCTTCTGTCAGCTCATATCTACTATTGAGCCACTCCAGAATTTCTATATTTTTTTTCAATTTCTCTTTATCGATATGCTCTATGTGAGACTGGTCTCATACTTTTCTTTAGTTCTTTAGACATCATCTCTATTTGAAAATACTTATTTATAGCTGATTTAAAAGTTTTGGTATGTTTGACATCTGGGCTTCCTCAAGGACTATTTTTCTTACTATTTTATTTCTGAATATGAGCCATGGTTTACATGTCTCATAATTTTTCTGTTAAAATTTGGACATATTAAATAATATAATATGACCACTCTGGAAATCAGATCTCTCACCTACCCAGGATTCCTTGTCACTGCTGTTTGTCAATGCTGTTGTTACTACTGTTTGTTTGTTTAGTAGTGAGTTTTCTGAACAAATACTATAAAGTCTGTGTTCGTTTTGTGTGGCAGCTGAAGTCTCTGTTTGGTTAGTTTAGAGATAAGCTAATAATAGGACAGAGATTTTCTTAAAAGCCTTGCAAAAATAAGTTTCTTGGACTTTGCTGAGGATCTGTCTCAGGTATGTTTGTATTGTGACACACCATCAATATTCCTGCAGTTATAACTCTACCTTAGTCTTTATTTTCTGCTTGCATAGAGCCACAAGGTCATCCAGAGGTGAAATCTCAGGAACATCTCATGTCTCTCCTGGGCATGCACACAGCACTATATATGCATGTGGCCTGCTAGATTTCTGGTATATGTTGGAACTTTTCAAAACACCCTATTCCCCAGGTGTTTCTTATAAGTTTTTTAGTCAGCTGCTCATTTGTCTTATGGTTACCAATGCCATTAGCAGTTGTGATATAAAACAGTTGTCACTAATTGTTTTGACTAACTGTCCTGGGCTAAAAGACAATTCTCCCTGAGTGGACTCTGAGTCAGATCAAATAAAGACAAGCCCTGTGAGTGAGGGTTTTTAGGTAACTGTCAGACAGTTTAAGTGGTAAAAATTTTCTGGGGATGGGCTTTTGGGGAACACCAAACCCAATTTTATCATTCAACTGGCTAGTAAGCCTCCTGTTTTCATGACTATCATGGTTACAAAACTGTTGGCATTCAAGGCTACAGTGAAGATAAGGAGAGTGGAATTTGAGTCAAAGAACCATAAAGCTCACTGTTCTTATAGCAATTCCACCATTTCTTGAATAAACACACCTTAGATTGTTACAAGCATTTGGTTAATTTCTACATATTGATCATACTGATTTTAACTATTTTTATGTTGCCAATATTCTCATTATTTTTATGGAGGAGGTGATTTTTGGTTGTTCTTACTCCAACAAAGAGTAATTCAAAACATGGGTCTTTGTTTTGTTTTGTTTTTATTACTTCTATTTCATTGCTGAAATTTTCTATTTTTTATAGAATATTTATAATTGATTGTTTAAGCACTTTTATGACAGGTACTTAAAAATTCTTATCTGATAATTCCAATATCTGATTGTTCTCAGTGTTGGTATAATTTGATTGTCTTTTCACATTCAAGCTGAGATTTTTCTGGTTCTTTGTATAATGGGTGATTTTTATTATTTTTTTAAATCCTGGAAATTTTGTCTGTGATTCTGGAAGACTCTTGGTACTCTCTAAATGTTTTACTTTAACAAATAGTTACCCTTTTTAAGTTTAGCATGAAATTCCTTGTCTATTTTGTGGCCTGTGATTCTAAAGTCAATTAAATTTTCAGAGCCTCTGTGGTCCTATTTTAGTCTCCTTGATTACTTGGTACCACAGGGGCATCCTTTTAGTTCTGCCGATCATGTGTGAGGCGTCAGATGGGGTTTTCCCCAGCCAGACCACCCAGTGTCTTTCAGTGTGGGAGGAGGTCTCCAGGTCTATGGAGATGAAGAGATTCCTTAACTGGGAGCTTGCTGTGGTAGGATCCTCCCTACTCATGGGGCATGGAGAATGTATGTCAAGTCTAGGGTTGCTTGTTCTGGCAGGATACCTCTGGACAGTGCCCCTTGACTACTCTGTTCCTGGATGGCAGAGTTAAGTGTCAGGTCTATGGAGACAAAGAAGCTTCCTGTACTGGACACTTATAGTTGTGCCTCTGGACACCCTTGTACTGCTCAGTGGCGGAGGGAGTCTTGGGCCTGGCAGTAAAGAAGAACACTACCCCTGGCTGCTTAACATTAGTGGGGCTCGCCCATCATTCCCCTTGCCAGTGATTCTGGGTGCACCTGCTGTTATGTTCAGGACTCCCATTGCATCTTGGGGAGGAATAAGCCTGTAGAAGCTGTCTTCTTTTGTTAAGAAACACTAGAATTGAACAAACTTCTTATGTTGGGCGGGGAAATGGAAGACCCCTGATGCTGTGTTTTTCCTTTTCTTGGTACCCCAAAGCAGTTCACCTTCCTCATTCCTCCATTCAGAATTCACATGTAGTTGCCTCTTGCATTATTTCCAGAGCATGTAGTTGTAATCAGTGGGGAGGGGAAAAAGAGGAGTTTATAGAATCTTATCCAGACCGGAAGTGAGTGCTCCCAGCTCATTATTGACATGGGTGCAAAAATGATTCAGTGGAGGAAGGGTAATCTTTTTAGCAAATGATGTTGGAGAAACTAAACATCCACAGTAAAAACAAAAAATGCAAAAAACAAACAAAAATACTTCAACCTAAACCTTTCATCTTATACAAATATTAAATCAAGATACAGCACAAACTCAAATGTAAAATGTTAAACTATAAGTTTACCTAAAAAGACATAAGAGAAATTTTTCTGGAATGTAAGACTGGCAAAGAATTTTTAAACTTGACCCCATATGCATGAGTCACAAAAAGAAAAATGATAAATTTATCACATTCAAATTAAAAAAAATTTGCTTAGTGATAGCTCATCTTAATAGAAAGAAAAGACAAGCTATAGGCTGGGAGAAAATATTTAGAAACCACAAATCTGACAAAGGACCAGCGTGTAGAAAGAATGCATATAGACCTCTCAAAATTTGACAGTAAAAACAATCTTATTAGAAAATTAGATAATGACAAAGTGATATATGGGTGATAAATAAACACATGAAGAGATGTTCAACATCATTACCTGTCAGGGAAATGCAAATTAAAATCACACTGAGGGCTTCCCTGGTGGTGCAGTGGTTGAGAGTCCTCCTGCCAATGCAGGGGACACGGGTTCGTGCTCTGGTCCAGGAAGATCCCACATGCCGTGGAGAGGCTGGGCCCATGAGCCATGGCGGCTGAGCCTGCACATCCAGAGCCTGTGCTCCACAACGGGTGAGGCCACAACAGTGAGAGGCCCATGTACCAAAAAAAGCCTGAGATATCAGTACACACCTATCAGAATAAAAATATGGCAACATCTAATGTTGGCAAGGATGCAGAGAAATGCATCACTCATAAATTGCTGATGGGAAGGTAAAATGGTATAACCACTCATAACATTTTGCCAGTTTCTTATAAAACTGAACACTCAGTTACCATATGACTTAAGAATTGCATCCTTTGGTATTTATTTCAGAGTAATGAAAACTTAGGTTTACAGAAAAACCTGTACACAGATGTTCATAAAAGCTTTATTCATAATTGCCCCAAATTAGAAACAACCCAGATGTTCTTCAGTGAGTGAATGGTCAAATTATAATGTATCCATCCTTTGGAATTCTACTCAACAATAATAAGGAATACACTATTCTGCTTGCAACTTAGGTGAATCTTCAGGGAATTATGCTGAGTGAATAAAAACAATCCAAAGAAGTTACATACTATATGATTCCATTTATATCATTTATATAATATTTTTGAAATGATAAAATTTTATAAAAGAAGAATAGAGTAGTTTTTTCCAAGGTTTAGAGAAGGAGGAGGGGCAGGTATAGGGGAGGTAAGTATTACTATAAAAGGGCAACACAAGAAATCCTCGTGTTGATGGAACTGTTCTGTATCTTCACTGTGGTGATGAATACACAAACCTACACATGACATAAAATTGCATACAACTATGCACAGAGGTATATACACACACAGATAAGTACAGGTAAAAGTGAGGGAATCTGAATAAGGTCAGTGGATTGAATCATTGTCAATATCCTCTTTTGAGACCTTGTATTTTGTAAGATTCTGACATTGGGGGAAATTGGGTAAAGAATGCCTGGAACATTTATTTCTTACAACTCCATGTGAATCTACAGTTACCTCAAAAGTTTGATTACAAAAGAACATGTAGCATAATGTATGATTCATGTACATAATATTATTGAGGTGACAATTACAGTGGTGGAGAACAGATCAGTGGTTGCCCAGTGTTAGAACTGGGAGTAGGTATGACAATTAAATGGCAACCTGAGGATTTTTTTGGTGTGTGTTGCTAGAACAGTATCCTAATTTTGGTGATCATGAATCTATGCATGTTATCGCAATATATAAAATTTCATAGAGCTATACACTCTCCTCCCTAACAAATGGTGAAATGTGAATAAGATCTGTATTGAAGTTAATAGTATTCCCCCAATATCAACTTACTTATTTTAACAGTGTGCTATTGTTATGAACATACTATCATTGGGAGAAACTGGGTGAATGGCACAGGGAACTCTGTAGTATTTCTGTAAATATCTGTAAATTTTAACCTATTTAAAAATAAAAATGTATTAAAAGAAACACATGGTATTGACCCATAAGTGAACTGAAAGCTTAATCTAATTGAAAATTCAGAAATACAAGAAATTACACAGAAATTTAGTATATGATAAAAGTGTCATTTCAAATCATGGATGGGCAGAAAAATGAATTATTTGATAAATGGTGCTGACATAAATGCATAACTACCTTGGGGGAAAACACAAAGGGTGGGTTCATGCATTATATCTAATATGAGGAAGTGTGGAGACTTTTTTGAACCTATGATTGGACACATTCTAAGTATGAATAAGACCTAGAAATCATAATGTAAAAGAAAATATACTTGATTATATAATATTCAAAAATTTCTCCAAGCAAAAGCCATCATATGTAAAACTGTAAAGCCAAAGACATAAATAAACTGAGAAAAAAAAATTTGTAATTCACAAAACAAACCAAGAACATGTTGTGTTTCCCATGAACCCTTGTCTAATTTTCTTAATCTCCTCTACATTTATTTCCCCTATTCTGCCTTTTTAGATTCTTTCTGTTTGTCTTCTTGTCCTCTTGCTCTGTGCAGCTCAACCAGCACTTGCCTTGAGGGAATGTCTGTGTTGACTGTCTTTGGGACCTTGGCCCCTTAATTCCAGGTGGCTTTGGCAAACTGACTCCCAAGTGTTATCACCCTTTGCCGCCATCTGACTGAATATCTCTGACAGCAACTCTGACTCCTGATAGCCTCTCTCTGTCAGGCTTTTCAGTCTCTGGCTCAATGTCAGGACTTGGGAAATGCTTGAAAGAGGAAAGGGATTTGCATGCAGTTAGCTCACCTATGTGAGATGCCCAACCCTCTGGATCTGACTCCTTAGGTCCTGGCTGCCTCAAAGAGAAGTTTTGTATATTTTCATGCAAATTTTCTAGTTTTTTTCAGTGGGAAAGTCGCTCTACTGCAAGCCACTCTATTATATCCCTATTTGATTGATTTTTGCAAGATGATTAAAATAGAAAACTTTAAAAAATAACACATTTAGATGAAAATCAATGTTTTGTAAAATAGCTAATTGTCTAAGAAGTAAAGGTACCCAATTCCATTATTCTCACTTCCTCATATAACTTGAGGTTATATGACACATATGAAAGTAAGGCATCATGATTTCAAACATTATTTTCTCTTTGTCCAATTTTGTTCAAACTCCTAGCTTAGCTAGGAGATGCCACACCACTTAAATAAAATCATTTTTCAAAGCCTCTTGCGTTCTTGTTCAAATTTTCAATGGGATAAGACCAAAATGGCATTCAGGTGATTGACTTAAATATTTTCTGTAAAAAAATAAAATTAACCAGGATAATTACTTTTACACACACACACGTGCACACACACACACACACACACACTATACCCACTGGCAAATACTTTCTGTGTAAGTAGCTTAAGTAGCTTTATACCGTAGGGTTGTTTTTAATGATACATTCAGCATTTAAGCAAATGCTAAAGACTTAATTTAACGACACCATCAGTCCATACAGCCTTAAATAAATTCCAGTTGCTTGAAATATCTTTAAATATAGATTACTTTAAACATAGATTTTTTGTCAGGATTCACCTATTCCTCTGATTTTCCACTCATACAAATGAAAAATTATTGCTGCATTCTCCTGTAATATTTTTGAGAACAAGAAAACATAATTTTCCTCCTCTTTCACATTCCTCCAAATGCTAACTAGATGGAGGTTTCATAGTTAACACATTTTATTTGTACTAGTGGGAAATCTATTCAATGGTTTTGCTTCACAAAACCCTGAATAGAATTTCTAGCAAAAAAAAAGGATACTTTAAATGATCTGATTGTCAAGATAAGTCAAGAATGACTAGCAAAGAAGATATGGGTTAGGCCATTGTGAAAATGCTCCATAGAGTTTTCTTGCTGTGTACAAGAAAGAATATAACAGCAAAATTAATCATTTCCTTCTTTGCAGTATAAAGCTGGTGTTAAAGAAAACAGTTGGAGGTGTTCCCAAATCTATCCCACTTGAATTAATTGAATGACACTGGGCCAAGAACTACTCTGTCTTGCTTTCAATGATTAAAAAAGAAAGACTTTTCAGCTACTTAACGATTTACTAAGAATAGTACCCTAGTCCAAGCTAAGATGAGTTGAAACATCTCTAAGGAAGCAGATAACCACAGCAACAACAATTAAAGTGAATGAATGTGCCACATGAATCAGTAAAAAGTACCATTTTGGGGAAAAAAATAAAGTGTGTTCAGAGAGCAGCAGCTTAATAAAATAAAAGTGTATGTTCATAGAAACATAGAAGCAGATAACCACAGCAACAACAATTAAAGTGAATGAATGTGCCACATGAATCAGTAAAAAGTACCATTTTGGGGAAAAAAATAAAGTGTGTTCAGAGAGCAGCAGCTTAATAAAATAAAAGTGTATGTTCATAGAAACATAGCAGCTGATCTATGTATATCATATAATCTGTTTAACATTAGTGGTGACAAAAGTCCACTGTTTAAGAAGCTATAAAATAGCCGATGAGGTATCAGCATTGTGTGACTAATAAATAGTACACTGATTAAGGACTTAGGGCTTCTGGTCAGAACTGTGTTCCAATCCTGCTCTGCCACTCACTAACCTGATTTCCCTGTGACACGACCACTTCTCCCTGACCATAGACTCCTTTTCCATAAAATGAAAAATGGTACCACTAACTTTTCAGAGCGTCTATGAAAATTCCCTGAGATCCTGTGAGCAAAGTGCCTGGCATGGAGGCTGGTAAAGCGGCTAGATGGTTCCCAGCAATTTGGTGCTGTGGTAAATGGCAGGTTATTTTGGTAAGCATCAGCCATCATACAGCCTTGGCATCCCAAAATAAGCTACAGTGAAAGCAGGTTTCAGTGCACATTCTGTCAAAGATACAGATATGGGGCTTCCCTGGTGGCGCAGTGGTTGAGAGTCCGCCTGCCGATGCAGGAGACACGGGTTCGTGCCCCAGTCCGGGAGGATCCCACATGCAGCGGAGTGGCTGGGCCCGTGAGCCATGGCCGCTGGGCCTGCGCGTCCGGAGCCTGTGCTCCACAACGGGAGAGGCCACAACAGTGAGAGGCCCGCGTACCGCAAAAATTAAAAAAAAAAAAAAATACAGATATGGAGTAGAGAGCTGGTGTAGGGTCCATACTGACTGCCCTCAGAATCCTTGAATACATTGTTTGAAAGGCTCCCCTGGAAGGAGACACCCCAGATGCTAATGGCAGGCTCAACTGCCAGGACTTATACCTGGTCAGGTGGCAAGATGCAACCTGAAGGGGAATTGCAGGGTCCACAGGCACAGTGCCTGGGAACATAGTTTCCTGTGTCCTATTTATGCAAAAGTGGCAAGATCTACCACCCCACTCTTTCTAGTAATGCTCAAAACAACTGCAATTGCACCAGTAAGGAAACTATGCTGATTATCTTAGCTTAAGGTATTTATTCAGATGGAAATAGCTTATAAGTTGATTAATCACCAATAAAGTCTTTATGAGAATTCTTCTGTACACTATTATTACGGAATCGTTTTCAGGTAATTTACTCCACAACAAATATAATGATGGACAAGAGTACGAATAGCTTAAGTACTTACCTTGTGTCAGGAATCTTCTGAAAGTTGCCCATGGATTAAATTATTCACACCTCACCACCACCCATGGGGCTAGATATGCTTGTCCACATTTTACAGATGAGGAAAGGAAGGCTGAGAAGCTAAGTACCTTGTGAAGTCACATGACTAGTGAGTCAGGAGTTAAATTCAGGCAGTCTGGCTCTAAATGTCCTACTATTGTGCCAATTATTTTCATCAATCTAACTTGGGCTACAAATCTAAAAAAGCAGAATGTATCAAAATGTACAGGGAAAAAAAGAAAAAAAAATGACTAGTTTGGCCTAAATACTTGTGGAATGTCCTATATTTGTATGATCCTGGTGGACAATTCTCAATTACTACCTAATTATAGAAAAATATAACAAATTTTATTTTATCTCTAATATAAATATCATATGCCTGCTATAGTAATTGCACTAGTTTGAAAATATGTATGTATGGAAACAGAAAAATATCAGTCCTGTAAAATTATGTCCTTAATAGTAAAATTAACAATAGTAACAAGAGTAATAAAATTTTTGTTCACGTAACAAATGATAGCTCTCAGGCTATTTTGACATGATTTCGTTTGATAAAATTAGCATTTGTTTAGCAAAGTAGCAAGAATGAATCATTAACAGAGATGAAATCAAAAAGCAGTCTCATACCTGCTAGCCAAATTCCCTTTCTACTGCTAATATTATTACGCTAAACACATTTTTAACCAGAATTTTTTCATTAATTGTGATCATAATAATTGAATAACCAAAGTCAAAGAAATAATTCTGATTGTTAGGATGATTCATTCCACCAAAAAAGGATAACTTTAAAATAATTTTTACAATTGACTTTTTAAAACCATGTATATTTAGTATAGCTATATCTTACTTAATTTTCTCTATTCTTACCATTCTATATAGCAACCCCAAAACATGACTTAGGAAAGAACACTAAGTGTTAAGACAGAGGTAGCCTCAGAGAACATAATTTATAAAAGATACTTTTGAATCTGATCAACTGTTCCAGTTAAAGTTCTAATATTCTCTCACCTTGGCAGAAATTAATTTATGTTTTATTTTTAAAGAGCTAGTTGTTATTTGGAATTTGCAGATGACCTGCAACTAAAACGCAGTTTTTTTGGAGCCAGGCATGGAAGCATAATACTAACCCAAGAAAAATGATCATCACTTATTATTTCAGAAAACAGTGACATCAGGTTTGTGTTTGGTATGGCTCATATTTGCCTGTTAACCAGTCATAGCTTAGAATAAAGCAGGAAACATTGTACAAAAGAGCAAGTTAATTGAATGCGTGCAAATAAGGGAGAAGGGTATCTGCAGGCCAGTGACAGGGTGAATTTGTTGAAGTCAGAGGGACAACTGTGTGAAAAACCGACAGCAGAGGGATCCAGAGTCTAGGTCATTCTGTGCAGATGAGTCAGGGTGGGGCACACAATCCACAGCATGGAAAGCCAGAATGGGGGAAGAGACAGATATCTCGGCATTGTTAATGAACTCATTGCTGTACAGGCCTCCCTCTCCCACCCAAAATTGTAGCTGGAATCTGCCAGTCAATGTACCTTGTCCACATACAAAGAGCTTTCTGTCAGGACCCTCGTTCAGAGAGCCTAGTGATATCAGAGAAAAGCATACCAGCTATTCCAATCAAGCAGTAGAGCATTCATTTACAAATGAGTGGGCATTCCAAGGGGCATGTGAGTAAAGTCAACTACAGAAAAACAAAACAAAAATTACAAAATTAAAAATGAGAACTGCAAAAGAATCTTAATTTATATCACAGAGAAATGAGACAATATTATATTCTTTTTAGAAATAAAAAACCCAGACTGTTACTAGTTAACAATGAGAATAGAACAGTTAGAGAACAAAGAAGCCTTCATGAAAACTAAGGATTATTTCTTAAATAAAATTGCAATAGGAGGGCTGAAATAAACGTTGAGATGATATTTAGAAAGAGCAAAAACAAAACAAAAGAAACAAATATCAAAGAGTTAGAAAAAACAGAGATTCCTAGAGAACCAGGATGCAACTAATAGGTGTTCCAGAAAGAAGAAAAAAAAAGTAGTAGAGGAAATATTCAAAGACATAATAGTAGAAAATATCCCAGAATTGAAAAAAATTCTCAAAATTTGTAGAAAGAAAGGGCTTATGCACTTGCCAACAATGTGCATTTTGTTCTATAAATTCCAGTTAGATCTAAATGGTTGATGGTATGGTTAAAGTTTTCTATATTCTTACTGATTCTGTCTATTTTTCCATTAATTATTGAGATACAGGTGTTGCAATCTCCCACTATAACTGGATTTTTTTAATTCCCCTTTCAGTTTTATATTCATTTACTGTGGAGATCTGTTATAGGTGTATAAATATCTAGGATTGTAATATCCTTTTGAAGAATTGACCTCTCATAATGATGAAGTAACCCTCTGTGCCTGTTACTAATATTTGCTGTTAAATGTGCTGATATTAACATAGCCATTCCAGCATATTTTTATTATATCTGTATCCTTTCACTATTCTTTTACTTTTAAAACATCTGTGTTTTCAAATGTAAAATGGCTTTCTTATAAGCACCATACAGTTAGGTCTGTTGTTTTAACTGGTCTGACAGTCTTTGGTTTTTCAATTGAAGCACCTAAACCACTTACATTTTATGAGATTTCTGTATGGTGAATTTAAGTTCACCATTTTGATACGCATTTTTTTGTTTATCCAATTGTTCATTTTTCCTCTTGTTTGCTTATTTTTTTTATGATTCCATTTTACCTCTATATTGGCTTATATCAAAACCTCTTTGGTTTTATTAGTGGGTGCTCTAGGTTTACAATATACATCTTTAACTTATCAAGGTTTACCTTCAAATGCTATTATGCCACTTCCCATATAATGTGAGAACCTTAAAATAGTGTCATTTCATTTGACTCCCTCTGACCTTTGGGTTATATCTGCTATTTGACTTCTATACATGTTGGAGATCTACAACGCATTGTAGATTATAATTTTCTTGTTCATATTATTATTGTCCTTATTTTTTCTTTAAATAGTCAATTATCTTTAAAGAGATATTAAATAAGAAAATTCTGTTGTGTTTAACCACATATTTACCATTTCTGATTCTCTTTATTCTATTTATTATAGTTTTCCAGGGACTGAAGAACTTCCCTTAAGATTTCTTGTAGTGTGGGAATTCCTGGTGGTCCAGTGGTTAGGACTCCATGCTTTCACTGCCAAGGGCCTAAGTTTAATCCTTGGTCAGGAAATTAAGATCCCACAAGCCCCACAGTGTAGCCAAAAAAAAAAAAAAATTGTAGTTCAGATCTGCTGGCAATAAATTCTTTCAGATTATGTATGTCTCAAAACATTATTTTATCTTGCCTTTATTTTTGAAAAATATTCTTGTTGGGTGTAGAATTTTAGGATAACTTCTTTTTCCTTTTATTACTTTAAAGCTGATGTTCAATTTTCCTCTGGCTTATATTTTTTCTTATGAGACATTTTTCTTTTTTAATCTGTGATTATTTTCCCCTCTGTACTAATATGTCTTTTTTCTCTGGCTATCTTTAATATTTTCCATTTTCCAGCAATTTTCAACAATTTTATTAAGATTACAAGTACCATTTCTGTCCTTAATCTTGCTCATGGTTTTGCAACCTTGTTGGTCATATGGAACATATTGACAATATCTGTTTTAATGTCTTCAGATGTTAAATCTATCATCTGTGTCACATTGGGATCTGTCCCTTTTGATTGATTTCCTCAGATTTATGGGTCATGTTTTCCTGATTCCTTGTATGCCTAGTAATTTTTATGAGTTTCTGAATATTCTGAATGTATGCTGGCTCTTGTCATTTAAAAAATATTTTTGAACTCTGTTTTGCAATGCAGTTAAGCCACATTTACTTTATTCCTTTTGAGGCTTGCTTTTAAACTGTGCCTTTAGTAGGAGAAAATTTGATCCCACTACTGACTACGGTTCTTGAGAACTCTACCCACTGCCCAGTTTATTAGGCAGCCTTACCAAGCTAGCTACAGGAACTGAAACTCTTCCTAACCTCCTGTGAGCTGTGGAGATAGTTTTGTCTGTTTCTCTATGGTGTTTCTTTACCCACAGGTGGTAGTTCCCTGACTTTCATGCCCAGGTCAGTGTTCAGTCAAAGACTTGCAGATTTTTGCAGCTGCCTCTGAAGTGCTATCCTCTCTAGTATTTTGCCTTGCAATTCTAACTACGTTGGCCTGCCTGAAATTTGAATTCTGTCTTCTCAGTTCAGTGAATCTCTTGGGCTTTCACCTCCCTCTCTGCATCCTAGAAACACCCTTGGTAGGGGTCTGGGACATTTGTGGTCCTCATCTCATTTGTTTCTCTTCTCTCAGGGATTGCTGCCTAGGCAATTTTTCTATATCTGAGAATCATAGCTTCACATATTCTATTTAGATTTTTTGCTGTTTAACTCATGAGACATCCAGTCCTTCTGTTTCCATTAGGACCAGAAGCAGAAATTCCATTTATTTGTTTATTATTTATTTATTTTTTTTTTTGCAGTACGCGGCCTCTCACTGCTGTGGCCTCTCCTGTTGTGGAGCACAGGCTCCGGACGTGCAGGTTCAGCCGTCATGGCTCATGGGACTAGCCTCTCCGTGGGATGTGGGATCTTCCCGGGCCGGGGCACGAACTCATGTCCCCTGCATCAGCAGGTGGACTCTCAACCACTGTGCCACCAGGGAAGCTCCCCATTTATTTATTTTGAAGAATTATTTTTATGTGAAAGAAATGAATCATTCAATACTTATGTACAGTATATTTTGTTTTTTCTCATTTACCATCTTCTTTCAACCATATTTATGATGTTTTCTTATTGCTGCATTTTCTTCAGCCATGAAAATCTTTATAAGTAAAATTTATCAGTTTTATAGTATGCTACTTAAAATCATTTCCATTTAGATGGTAAAATTATGCATTCATGTTTTCTTATTGTATGTTTGTGTTTCTTTAAACATTTACATACTGATCTATCCAGAATTTATGCTGATGTTAGAATAAAGTTAGGATATCTAGTGTAATAGCTAGGTAGTTGCCTAAAAATCACTTATAGAGCTATCTTTTCCCATTTATTTGAATTACTTTCATCACCATATTTAACTGGGTCTGTGTGTGTCTTTTTATTCTGTTATTCTTTTTGGTCTTTAATTCTGTTTCATTATTCTGTGAGGAAATTCATATACTAGTACCACACTAGCTTCATATTATATTTTATGAACTGGTAGGGGAAAAAAATCTCTCATTACTCTTCATTTTCAAGATTTTTCTTTTTCTCCCAACTTCATCTTGCCTCTTATCTAAGGCTTGTTTGTTTGGGTGAACTTTAGAATGCATGTTATCCAAGGGGCAAAAATATATCTTTGAGACTTTGACTGTAATTAGATTGGAGTTTTAGACTAATCTAGGGAGTATCAACATCATTGTAATATTAAATCTTCCTTTCAAAAGAAAACTAATGTTTATTAATTTTTCATGTATTTTATACATTTATATCTTCATTTATTCATGTATCACATTGCTAATAGTTTCTGCACATAGTTAAAATTCTTTCTAGATATTTTCTTTAGTTTTGTTGTTATTTTATTTTATTTTGCATTTTTGAGTTTTTATTTATAACAAACTGGATAAAATGTGTATATTTCTCAGACAGAAAAGACATGTCGAGGTAGAAATGTACCTTTCTACTATTCATGAGTACACAAGTACACTGGGGAGATTGTAAAAGTCCAGATTCTGATTCAGTAGTTCTGGTGGGCTTGAATTCCATTTTCTTTAACAAGCTCATTTTCTTTTAATGTTTGTATTGGAGTATAATTGCTTTACAGTGGTGTGTTAGTTTCTGCTTTATAACGAAGTGAATGAGATATATATATATATATATGTATATATATATATATATATATATATATATATATATCCCCCTATCTCTTCCCTCTTGCGCCTCCCTACCTCCCACCCTCCCTATCCCACCCTTCTGGCTGGTCACAAAGCACGGAGCTGATCTCCCTGTGCTATGTGACTGCTTCCCACTAGCTATCTATTTGACATTTGGTAGTGTATGTATATCAAAATATACATTACCACTCTCTCACTTTGTCTCAGCTTACCCACCCCAACCCCGTATCCTCAAGTCCATTTTCTACTAGGTCTGCGTCTTTGTTCCTGTCTTGTCCCTAGGTTCTTCATGATCCTTTTTTTTCTTTTTTTTTAGAATCCATATATATGTGTTAGCATACGGTATTTGTTTTTCTCTTTTTGACTTACTTCACTCTGTATGATAGACTCTAGATCCATCCACCTCAACACAAATAACTCAATTTCGTTCCTTTTTATGGTTGAGTAATATTTCATTCTATATATGTGCCACATCTTCTTTTTCCATTCATCTGTAGATTGACATGTAGGTTGATTCCATGTCCTGGCTATTGTAAATAGAGATGCAATGAACATTGTGGTACATGACTCTTTTTTTTTTTTTGCGGTACGCGAGCCTCTCACTGCTGTGGCCTCTCCCATTGCAGAGCACAGGCTCTGGACACGCAGGCTCAGTGACCATGGCTCACGGGCCTAGCTGGTCCACGGCATGGGGGATCTTCCTGGACCGGGGCACGAACCTGTGTCTCCTGCATCGGCAGGCAGACTCTCAACCACTGCACCACGAGGGAAGCCCACATGACTCTTTTTGAATTATTGTTTTCTTAGGGTATATGCCCTGTAGTGGGATTCCTGGGTCTTATGGTAGTTTTATTTTTAGTTTTTTAAGGAACCTCCACACTGCTCTCCATAGTGGCTGTATCAATTTACATTCCCACCAAAAGTGTAGGAAGGTTCCCTCTTCTCCACACCTTCTCCAGCATTTATTGTTTGTAGATTTTTTGATGGTGGCCATTCTGACTGGTGTGAGATGATATAACATTGTATTTTGATTTGCATTTCTCTATTGATTAATGATGTTGAGCATTCTTTCATATGTTTGTTGGCAACCTGTATACCTTCTTTGGAGAAATGTCTATTTAGGTCTTCTGCCCATTTTTGGATTGGGTTGTTTGTGTTTTTGATATTGAGCTGCATGAGCTGCTTGTAAATTTTGGAGATTAATCCTTTGTCAGTTGCTTCATTTGAAAATACTTTCTCCCATTCTGAGGGTTGTCCTTTCTTCTTGTTAATGGTTTCCTTTGCTGTGCAAAAGCTTTTAAGTTTCATTAGGTCCCATCTGTTTATTTTTGTTTTTATTTCGATTTCTCTAGGAGGTGGGTCAAAAAGGATTTTGCTGTGATTTACATCATGGAGTGTTCTGCCTATGTTTTCCTCTAAGAGTTTGATAGTGTCTGGCCTTACATTTAAGTCTCTAATCTATTTTGAGTTTATTTTTCAGTATGGTGTTAGGGAGTGATCTAATTTCATTCTTTTCCATGTAGCTGTCCAGATTTCCCAGCACCACTTATTGAAGAGGCTGTCTTTTCTCCACTGTATACTCTTGCCTCCTTTTTCAAAGATAAGGTGACCACATGTGTGTGGCCTTATCTCTGGGCCTTCTATCCTGTTCCACTGATCTATATTTCTGCTTTTGTGCCAGTACCATACTGTCTTGATTACTGTAGCTTTTTAGTAAAGTCTGAAGTCCAGGAGCCTGATTCCTCTAGCTCCGTTTTTCTTTCTTAAGATTGCTTTGGCTATTCGGGGCCCTTTGTGTTTCCATACAATTTGTGAAACATTTTCTTCTAGTTCTGTGAAAAATGCCACTGGTAGTTTTATAGGGATTGCAATGAATCTGTAGATTGCTTTGGGTAGTATAGTCATTTTCACAATGTTGATTCTTCTTATCCAGGAACATGGTATATCTCTCCATCTCTTTGTATCATCTTTAATTTATTTCATCAGTGTCTCATAATTTTCTGCATACAGGTCTTTTGTCTCCTTAGGTAGGTTTATTCCTAGGTATTTTAGTCTTTTTGTTGCAATGGTAAATGACAGTGTTTTTTAAATTTCACTTCCAGATTTTTTGACATTAGTGTATAGGAATACAAGAGATTTCTGTGCATTAATTTTGTATCCTGCCACTTTACCAGATTCATTGATTAGCTCTAGTAGTTTTCTGGTAGCACCTTTAGGATTCTCTATGTTTAGTATCATGTCATCTGAAAACAGTGACAGCTTTACATCTTCTTCTCCAATTTGGATTTTTTAAATTTCTTTTTCTTCTCTGATGGCTGTGGATAAAACTTCCAAAATTATGTTGAAGAATAGTAGTGCAAGTGGGCAACATTGTCTTGTTCCTGATCTTAGTGGAAATGGTTTTAGTTATTCATCATTGAGGCTGATGTTGGCTGTGGGTTTGTCATATATGACCTTTATTATGTTGAGGAAAATTTCCTCTATGCCTACTTTCTGCAGGGTTTTTATTATAAATTGTTGCTGAATTTTGTTGAAAGCTTTCTCTGCATCGATTGAGATGATCATATGATTTTTCTCCTTCAATTTGTTAATATGTTAAATCACATTGATTGATTTGCATGTATTGAAGAATCCTTGCATTCCTGGGGTAAATGCCACTTGATCATCCTTTTAATGTGCTGTTGGATTCTGTTTGCTAGTATTTTGTAGAGGATTTTTCCATCTATGTTCATCAGTGATATTGGTCTTTAGTTTTCTTTTTTTGTGATATATTTGTCTGGTTATGGTATTGGGGTGATGGTGGCCTCTTCAAATAAGTTTGGGAGTGCTGCTCCCTCTGATCTATTTTGGAAGAGTTTGAGAAGGCTAGGTGCTAGCTCTTCTCTAAATGTTTGATAGAATTCGCCTGTGAAGCCATCTGGTCCTGGAATTTTGTTTTTTGGAAGATTTTTAATCACAGTTTCAATTCCAGTGCTTGTGATTGGTCTGTTCATATTTTCTGTTTCTTCCTGGTTCAGACTCAGAAGGTTGTGCATTTCTAAGAATTTGTCCATTTCTTCCAGGTTGTTCATTATATTGGCATATAGTTGCTTGTAGTAATCTCTCATGATCCTTTGTATTTCTGCAGTGTCAGTTGTTACCTCTCCTTTTTCATTTCGAATTCTATTGATTTGAGCCTTCTCCCTTTATTTCTTGATGAGTCTGGCTAATGGTTGATCAATTTTGTTTATCTTCTCAAAGAACCAGCTTTTAGTTTTATTGATCTTTGCTATTGTTTCCTTCATTTCTTTTTCATTTATTTCTGATCTGATATTTATGATTTCTTTCCTTCTGCTAAATTTGGGGTGTTTTTGTTTTTATTTCTCTTATTGCTTTAGGTGTTAGGTTAGGTTGTTTGTTTGAGATGTTTCTAGTTTCTTAAGGTAGGATTGTATTGATATAAAATTCCCTCTTAGAACTGCTTTTGCTGCATCCCATATGTTTTGTTTCGTTGTGTTTTCTAGGTCATTTGTTTCTAGATGATTTTTGATTTCCTATTTGATTTATTCAGTGATCTCTTGGTTATTAAGTAGTATATTGTTTAACCTCCATATGTTTGTATTCTTTACAGATTTTTTCCTGTAATTGATATCTAGTCTCATAGCATTGTGTTCAGAAAAGATACTTGATACATTTTCAGTTTTCTTAAATTTACAAAGGCTTGACTTGTGACCCAAAATATGATCTGTCTTGGAGAATGTTTCATGAGCACTTAGAAGAAAGTTTATTCTGTTGTTTTTGGGTGGAATGTCCTAAAAATATCAGTTAAGTCCATCTTGTTCAATGTATCATTTAAAGCTTGTGTGTCCTTATTTATTTTCAGTATGGATGATCTGTCCATTGGTGAAAGTGGGGTGTTAAAGTAACCTACCATGATTGTGGTACTGTAGATTTCCCCTTTCAAGACTGTTAGTGTTTGCCTTAGGTATTGAGGTGCTCCTATGTTGGGTGCATAAATATTTACAATTATATCTTCTTCTTGTATTGATCCCTTGATCATTATGTAGTGTCCTTCTTTGTCTCTTGTAATAGTCTTTGATTTAAAGTGTATTTTGTCTGATATGAGAATTGCTACTCCAGCTTTGGATTTCCTTTTGGATTTCCTTTTGCATGGAATATCTTTTTCCATCCCCTCACTTTTAGTCTGTATGTGTCCCTAGGTCTGAAGCGGGTCTCTTGTAGCATATATTTGGTTCTTGTTTTTGTATCCATTCAGCCAGTCTTTGTCTTTTGGTTGGAGCATTTAATCCAGTTACATTTAAGGTAATAATTGGTATGTATGTTCCTATTACCATTTTCTTAATTGTTTTGCTTTGGTATTTTTGGTCTTTTCCTTCCCTTGTGTTTCTTGACTAGAGAAGTTCCTTTAGCATTTTTTGCAAAGCTGGTTTGGTTGTGCTGAATTCTCTTAGCTTTTGCTTGTCTGTAAAGATTTTAATTCCTCCATCAAATCTGATTGAGATCCTTGTTAGATAGAATAATCTTGGTTGTAGGTTTTTCCCTTTCATCACTTTAAGTATGTTGTGCACTCCCTTCTGGCTTGAAGCGTTTCTGCTGAAAGATCAGCTGTTGGGGATTCCCTTGTATGGGGATTCCCTTGTATGTTATTTGTTATTTTTCCCTTACTGTTTTTAGTATTTTTCTTTGTATTTAATTTTTAATAGTTTGATTAATATGTGTCTTGTCGTGTTTCTCCTTGGATTTATCCTGTATGGGACTCTCTGTGCTTCCTGGATTTGATTAGCTATTTCCTTACCCATATTAGGGACGTTTTCAACTATAATCTCTTCAAAATTTTCTAAGTCCCTTTCTTTTTCTCTTCTTCTTCTGGGACCCATATAATTCGAATGTTGGTGCATTTAATATTGTCCCAGAGGTCTCTGAGACTGTTGTCAATGCTTTTCATTCTTTTTTCTAGATTCTGCTTTGCAGTAGTTATTTCCACTATTTTATCTTCCAGGTCACTTATCCGTTTTTCTGCCTCAGTTATTCTGCTGATTCCTTCTAGAGAATTTTTAATTTCATTTATTGTGTTGTTCCTGATTGTTTGTTTGCTCTTTAGTTCCTCTAGTTCCTTTTTAAATGTTTCTTGCATTTTGTCCATTCTATTTCCAAGATTTTTCATCATCTTTACTATCATTATTCTGAATTCTTTTTCAGATAGACTGCCTATTTCCTCTTCATTTGTTAGGTCTGGTGGGTTCTTACCTTGCTCTTTCATCTGCTCTGTGTTTCTTTGTCTTCTCATTTTGCTTAACTTACTGTGTTTAGGGTCCTCTTTTTGCCGGCTGCAGGTTCGTAGTTCCTGTTGTTTTTGGTGTCTGCCCCCAGTGGGTAAGGTTTGTTCAGTGAGTTGTGTAGGCTTCCTGGTGCAGGGGAGTAGTGCCTGTGTTCTGGTGGATGAGGCTGCATCTTGTCTTTCTGGTGGGCAGATCCACATCTGGAGGTGTGTTTTGTGGTGTCTGTTACCTTATTATGATTTTAGGCAGCCTCTCTGCTAATGGGTGGGTTTGTGTTCCTCTCTTGCCAGTTGTTTCACATAGGGTGTCCAGCACTGTTGCTTGCTGGTCATTGAGTGGTTCTGCATGTTGGCTTTGAGATTGAGATCTCTGGAATATTTGTGCCATTTGATGTTACTTGGAGCTGGGAGGTCTCTGGTGGACCAAAGCCCTGAACTTGGCTCTCCCACCTCAGAGGCACAGCCCTGATGCCTGGCTGGAGCACCAAGAGCCTGTTATCCACATGTTTCAGAATAAAAGGGGGATAAAAAGAATGATAGAAGGAAAGAAAAAGATAAAATTAAATAAGATAAAATTAAAAAGTTATTAAAATAAGAAACAAAAAGTATTAATTAAAAAAAAATTTTAAGTAACATTAAAAAAAGGGAAGAATGAAAGAAGAGAACAACCAAACCAAAAAACAAATCCACCAGTGATAACAAGTGCTGAAAACTATATTAACGAAAAAAAAAAGATAAAAAGAAAAAAAAAGTACAGACAGTACCGTAGGGCAAATGGTAAAAGAAAAACTATACAGACCAAGTCACACACAGAAGCATATGGAGACACACTCACAAAAAGCAAAAAAGGGGAAAAAATATATATATCATTGCTCCCAAAGTCCACCTCCTCAATTTGGGATAATTTGTTGTCTAATTAGGTATTCCACGGATGCCGTGTACATCAAGTTGACTGTGGAGATTTAATCCACTGCTCCTGTGGCTGCTGGGAGAGATTTCACTTTCTCTTTTTTTGTTCGCACAGCTCATGGGATTCAGCTTTGGATTTGGCCCTGCCTCTGCGTGTAGGTCACCTGAGGGTGTGTGTTCTTCACTCAGACAGGACGGGGTTAAAGGAGCAGCTGCTTCGGGGGCTCTGGCTCACTCAGGCCTGGGGGAGGGACGGGTATGGAGTTCAGGGAGAGCCTGCGGCGGCAGAGGCCAACATGACATTGCACCAGCCTTAGGCATGCCATGTGTTCTCCCAGGAAGGTTGTCCCTGGATCTCGGGACCCTGGTAGTGGCGGGCTGCACAGGCTCCCACCAGGAAAGGTGAAGATAGTGACCTGTGCTTGCACACAGGCTTCTCGGTGGCTGCAGCAGCAGCCTTAGCGTCTCATGCCCATCTCTGGGGTCCGTGATGATAGCCGCAGCTCGTGCCCATCTCTGGAGTTCCTTTGAGCAGCGCTCTTAATCCCCTATCCTCGTGCAGGAAACAAAGAGGCAATAAAAAGTCTCTTGCCTCTTCTACAGTTCCAGACCTTTAACCAGACTCCCTCCCAGCTACCCATGGTGCACTATCCCCCTTCAGGCTGTGTTCCGTCAGCCAACCCCAGTCTTCTCCCTGGGATCCGAACAAACCTGGAGCTTCAGTTCCCAGCCCCACCCGTCCCGGCGGGTGAGCAGACAAGCCTCGCAGGCTGGTGAGTGCTGGTCGGCACTGATCTTCTGTGCGGGAATCTCTGCTTTGCCCTCTGCACCCCTGTTACTGCCCTATCCTCCATGGCTCCGAAGCTTCCCCCCTCCACCACCTGCAGTCTCCACCCGTGAAAGGCCTTCCTAGTGTGTGGAAACCTTTCCTCCTTCACAACTCCCTCCCACTGGTGCAGGTCCTGTCCCTATTCTTTTGTGTTTGGTTTTTCCTTTTCCTTTTGCCCTACCCAGGTACGTGGGGAGTTTCTGGCTTTTGGGAGGTCTGAGGCCTTCTGCCAGCATCCAGTAGCTGTTCTGTAGGAGTTGTTCCACATGTAGATGTACTTCTGATGTATTTATGGGGAGGAAGTTGATCTCCACGTCTTACTCTTCCACCATTTTGAAGCTCCTCTTGTTGTTATTTTAAATGATTTTTGTTTTATCTTTTAACTGTGCTAGTGATATATATATATATATATATATATATATACAACTGAATTTTATGTATCAATTTTGTCACATTATAAACTAACTTCAGGTTTATAACAATCTCAGTTATTTGTCTTGAATTATTTCCCAGTTATTTCATCCTGTCATGTGCAAATAATGGCCACTTTACTATTTTGTTTCTAATATTATTCCATCTTATTTTACTGTCTTGCTAGATTTCATTGACATGTGCTTGGGAAATTCGTGGTGTAACTGGTGGCACTGGAAAAGCATTTAATGTTTAGTTAAGCATAGTACTGGCTGTTGGTTTGTTCTGATATCATTTTAAAATCATGTTACAAATGTGTTGTTCTGTTTCTATTTTAATAGGTTTGGGAAGTGTTGGGCCATAGAATTTAAGATAGTAGACTCTGAAGCCATATTTACAAGATTCAAGTCCAACCTCTGTTACTTAAACTCTGAGTCATCACAGAAATTATGTAAACTCTCTGTGCCTCATTTTTCTCATCTGTAAAATGAGGACAATGACACCTATCTCATAAGTTTTCTGTAAATTCATATTTATAAAACTCATAAATAGTCCCTGACACATAATAGGTACAAGACACATGTTTACTATTATAACTTTCTACAAAGCATTTTTTTAGAATTAGTTTAATAGCTTTTGAACTTTGGTTATTTTAAAATTCTTATTCAACTTATTTGGATATCTATGTTATCTCTCTTTTATTATGAATAGTACTTATATTCATTTAATTGTATTATTAAGTTTTCAGGAAAAGAAGTCCTGACCCTTTTTTCTGCCTGATTTTTTCTTACATATATATATATATATATATATATATATATATATATAATTTGTGAATGCATTCAAATTTTATAAAATAGGCAAAAAAAACACAAGAGAAAAATACAGAAAAATGGAAATTCCCCCTTCAACTCTCACTCTTACTCCCTGGAGGTTTTCATAGTCATGAATTTGGCTTGCATGCTTCTCTTCCATTTTTGTACATCTGCACACATAGTGATGCATTTATACCTCCATAGGTGCGTTGTACTCTAACAGATAAATTGTTCTGCAACTTACTCATTTTACTTTACAGTATGTCTTAGCAAGATATCTAGTCCAAAGCAAAGAGATACCTCTTTCTTTCAAACAGCCAGCTAAGATAAGAGGTAGTGCCCACTCTATAAGAACTTGCTTTTTGATAGAAGCAATAAATAACCATGTATATGGCTCCATAGACTCACGTGCAATTATTTTTAAGGATTAAAACTAAGCTACTTAAATTTCTGGAAATTAAGCTACTCAATCAAAAGGCAAGCCTATTTTAAAATTTGAGGCATAGAGTAAAAGACTGCTTTTCCGCCATTTACAGAATGACTGATATTTTTTGAAGACAGTGCCAGTGTCTGATCCTTGCTGTTATCATAACTCATTAATGATTTTATTTTTTGCCAATAGGATGAGTGAAGAATGTTTTCTTCTTATTTAGTTTGCATTTCCTGTGAACACCAGTGAGCCTGAGCATATGTTTTCAGACGTATTTGCATTTGGATGTTGTTTGTCTTTTGTTCCCCATTTCCAATTGAGCAGGTTGAGCTGGCAAATTTGGCTTAGAACAATTGCTCACAGTTCACAGGACTTTTACTTACTGGGTCAGTGAGTATTTTCTTCCACAGGGCTGCCTTTGGTCAGCAGCAGGTTTGTTGGCTTAGATCCAATCTTATTTCTTTTAATTTAGGAAGACACAGCAGACTTAAACACTCCTTGCTTTGTCTCTCCCCTGAGCCCCCTCATTGTCAGCCTGAGCTAAGGGGTATCCTCTAGTCAGGGCCTGATCCCTGCTCACATACTGCATCTGTGCTCCCACTGCTGTGGTGGTGGAGGTGCCTTCAGAGATTCATTAAGCTTATTCCTCTGATGCCAAATCATACTGGCATCACCAGGTTTAATCAGCTCCAAACAGTTTCTTCCAATTTGTTCCAAAATATTATTATAGCAGGAGCAATGTGCTTTGAAGTTGTCAGTATGAGGTTATAGTCATTTCCTAGTTAAACTAGAGGAAGTTGCCTTCTTCAAAATTCATTTAAGGAGATTTGTATATGGAAATTTATGCTGGTATCCTTCCTAGAAGTCTTAAGTAAATTTTTAATCATCGACAATCATGGCTATCTTTATCAGAGCCTATTTTAAGCTAATGGACTTTCCTGTAGTTTTATTACCTATCATTTCTGTGATTATTTCTTATTTTTAGTCAAAATCCAACCCTAAAACATGAAATAATTGTATATTACCTTTTTGTTAATGGAAAAATGTATAAATTTAGTTTTCTGTAGTAGCAAGATAATTCTGAGACACTCTCTAGTGACTTAAGCAATCAGATGTCTAAGTAAATCTAGTCTGGATGAGAGATCTAAGTAAATTGTATGCTTTCAGGCAAAGCTAGGGAAGGTGTAGGAGAATGGGGGAGGAGAGGGGCGGGGCCAGAAGGGGGCAATGGGGAGTGGAGTAGGTTTGTAGGTAGGGGGTTTGTTTGGAAGGTTGACGTGAAGGGGATAGAAGTAGGAGGAATTACTGGAGTGAGGAAAGGAAAGGGATACTAGGGCTGGAAGAAGGCAAAGTATCAGTGGGAAGGAAACAAAATTATCTTTAATTCATAAGGAATATATAAGCACAACCTACTTAATTAATAAAGTAACATATTAGTCAATTACTCTAAAATGTTACTAATAAGCTTAATTGTTTGGGACTCTCAGCTATCCATCAGGAAGATTGCCCCCTTGTACACAGAAAAACGTGATAATGGAGAATTGAAAATTTGCTGCAAGCCAATCCTCTTAGTTACATGTTCTCTTTCATTTTGTTGGTCATTTGAGCCACATAAAGCAGGAGGCAGCTCACAGAGAAGGGAAGAGAGAAGCCTGAAGTCCAGGTTTTCTGAATTCAGCATTTACAGATACAAGCTTTCTCAAATGGAGTTGGCAGCAAGAAGAAAGCTGAGTGGGCAATCTTTAACTCAACGTAACACCAGAGAATGTGGACTCTCCCAGGACATAAAGCACACCTTAAAACTCACCTGGAAAGTAGGTTTGTACCAAGTTGGACAAGGTAGAGGCTGCCTTGAGCCAAGTGGAGAAGAAGTTTAAGGCCAAGTCAGGGAATGTGGTCATCCATCTATTACATGTGTCACAAGTTTTATGCTATTAGTGCCAAGACAGCTACATCTTTTTTAATTTCATAAATTGTTTCCATTTAAAGTAGCTTAAGGAGAATAAAATTAAATTGAGGCTGATAAGTATGGTGGGTATAAGAAAAATTATTTAAAATTTGAACATAAGACAAATATGAGCAGGTTGTCCCTCAATACCCCTTGGAGGAAGTTTTAAGCAGCTCAGCCAAGGATTACTAGGGAAATGGGCTTTACTCACAGCTAGCTAGTGGTCCCAGACTTAATGAAGTCACAGCTAACTTGTAGATTTTTACCCAAAGAGATGTAGATAGTCTGGCAGAGAAGGTAATGTCCAAGGATACAGTTTATTGAGCAGCAGGATATTAGACAGTTTTATATATAACTTGGCATCATAGACCAACATTCCTTTATTAAATGGCCTACAATGAGCCTTCTTTTCAAATACTACTTGAACACACTTTGTAATCTTACTAGTTCCTACATTAATTATGTCAATTATGTTTTTACTTTTGAAAGTTATACCTTAACATGAACAAGGTAGCAAATTGCAGATAGTTGTGTTCCTTTGAATCTCCTTTAAAACTTCACTTAAATAGGTTTTGCAAATGCTTAAATAACTGTTCATGATTTTAGGAATTTAATTTTTCAGCTGAAGCATAATTATTGACTTAAAAAAGTTTATTTCATTGCTTCTAGGAGAAACCTGGTTGTTAACAACATGGTTATAAATGTACATCTAAAAGAAAATAAGTGGTTACTTTTTAATATAGGAGCATATAAACCTTACAAGAAATGGTGAAACAAACATCCTGTTGGTGGGATTTGTAGATAGACTAAAAAGATTTAAACATATGATTTTTTAAAAACATAATTTAAATATTCTAGTTCCAAAAAATGCATTTTTCCTACTTTTAGAGGTAAATGTGCCTTCTCCTCATGGCCACTCAAACAATATTTGGATGTTTTAACGTGTTTTTGAATCAATAGCTCTACTCTACACAATGGTTCTCAATCTCCTGCAAGGCTCTGGAATCACCTGAGGAACTAACTTTTGATGCTTGGGTTCCAGTCCCTAAAATTTTGTTTTAGTTGATTTGGTGCGTGGCCCAAAAATTGGTGTTTTTAAAAGCAGGTGAGAACCAAGGTTGAGAACCACTGCCAACCTTGACAATCATCAGGACCTTATTAAAAATAAAAATACCTCATTCCCACCACTTGGAGGTTCTGCTTCACATGATTTGAAGTAAGGACAAGTAACCCCACTTAATTCTGACGGCCAACAGGGACTGGGAACCACTGGCTAAAAGAGTTCATTTTAGTAATTTTGGTAACACAATTACACGGATCAGAAACTTCTGCCTTACAATACACAGCTCTAACTAGTCTCCCTAGCTGGCTTTGTTCATTCATGAGTTAGTAATTTAGTTTTTAACATTTAGTAGGGAAATCTTGTTTTGAGAAAAAATGAGGTTCAGTGTAATTTTGAAAGGAGTCAAGGCATTTTCACAAGGGGAAATACAAATTATTCTATGACTAATGTGTAAAAGCTATATCTTATTAAACTTCTGTAATTTTAACAGACAAATATTTGTTAATTAGGAGGCAAATTTAACCACAAGTGGGGAAAAATCCTTTCTCAGTGTTCTAAATTGAAATCTGCCCAAAATAGCAAAGCCCGATAAAACCTTGGCCCTGATACACTATCATGATGCAGAATGGAGCTGTCGTTGCAGCTCCTAACACTGGATGATTATAAATACCTCTCTGAAATACACATAAAGTTCTCAACAAAGGAACCTGCTGCTGCTCTAAATGGGGCACTAAGAAGACTCCAGCTGGTAAGATGTGAGCTCCATCTAGCTTTCTTTTCACCTGCACAACTATTGATCTCCAAGAGGATGAAGATAAAAGTTTACTTTCAGGAACAATATTACTTTTTAATGTTATATTCTCATAAAGAAATAAAAAACATTGTAAGTTGAATGTTCTAACATAGATGCTAGTAAGAAAATCAATTTTTCCACTAAGTTCAGATAAAAGGTATAGAATTTTCTGGAGGAGTCACCTCTTCCTTAGTTCTGGAACATTCTCAGATACTATTGGTTCAAATATTGCTTTCTCTCAATTGGAGCTATGTTGCACCATTTCATTCTGTCCTCCTCTATGCCTTCTAACTTGTCTTTAATTATTTATAATTTGTTGTCTCTGTGATGAATCTTGGGTAGTTTTCACAGTTCTATTTTTTATTCCACTAAGCTTTCCTTCAGGCATATGTGAGCTGCTATTTAGTGTATCAATTTACTATTTAAATTTTATTACCTATATTTTTCTGGACAGAAGTGGCCACAGGACTCAGAATTTCCCTCACTGGCCTTTCTAATGCTAGAGGACCATAGGGCTACAGGTGTCCCCATCCCAGCAGGTCCTACCTGTATGGAGGGCTGGGTAAAGTGTAAAGGAGCACCTCTGGCAGTAAGGACACTTGGACCCCAATGTGTCTTCTAGCAGCAGACAAGGCCAGTGAAAGGAAATCAAACAAAATAATATGAACAAAAAAAGTAGACCCTGGTGGCACAGTGGTTGAGAGTCCACCTGCCGATGCAGGGGACACGGGTTCATGCCCTGGTCCGGGAAGATCCCACATGCCGCGGAGCGGCTAGGCACGTGAGCCGTGGCCACTAAGCCTGTGCATCTGGAGCCTGTGCTCCACAACGGGAGAGGCCATAACAGTGAGAGGCCTGTGTGCCGAAAAAAAAAAAAAGTAGAATAAATACTTAATGAAGATAAAGGCCAAAAATAATGAAATCTGAGAGAAAATGAGGATAGTTTTATTTTAAAACACAGAGTTTACTTGCTTGAAATAATCAGTACAAAGAGGAAACCCTTGACAAGCCATTTAAAAATGAATGGAAACACATTTTATAAATAATAAAGGCCATTATTTATGGGATAACAGAATTATAAAACAAAGAGATTTTTGTATAGCTATTGGAATAAACTTCAAATCCATGTGAAATAGATGATTTCTAACAAAATGTGCTGTCAGAATTAATTCAAAGATAGAAAGAACGAATGACTTAATAACCATATAGATATGTTTTATGTAAATACAAAACAGTCAATGTGGTTAAAGTCCACAGTGTAATAAAAGAGGAAAGAAAGGTTGGACAGAGGTTCCTGTGGGGAGAGAGAGACTGGAGGTGGGGGTTGATTAAGTGGAACTTTATCAGCAGTAGTTGTGTTGTCTTTAAGAGAAAACATTGGGAGCAATATGATAGAGTCTTGGCAGTTCTTGCTTTGGGAGGGCTGACGTTATGGTTGTCTGTGTCATTGTTCCTTGTATGTTCCCCCGACCCCAACTCCATGCGGAATTTATTTTTAATGCCATGTGGCTCCTACAGAAATGTAAATACCATTTGACAAAATTCAACACCCTTTTATGACAAACACTGATCAATTGAGTGATAGAAAGAGACAGTTTAAAGAAGCATGTGGATAGCTGTAAGAGATATTCCCAGCAAAATAAGAGACAATGTGTCTAATATCACCACTTTGATTTTGGCTTTTATTTATTTCCCCAAAAGGCTCAAAACCACTCTTGGTTTGGAAGAATCTTGTTACAACTTTCCTTAAGGTGATTTTACTGAAACTGGATCAAAACCTACACAGTTCAAGAACAGTGACATTTAAAACCCATCTTGAGATGCAGGAAATAGCCCTTTGGGATGATTTCCTGGGAATTCATTAATAATTTGTATTAGTGAGTTTTGTTCTCAGAATTACAGCTTGCCCTGTGGACCATTGAGCATTAGCTGGCTGTCCAGCACACCCAGAGCTACTGGGTCTAATTTTACTGCACTCCTGGAAATTGGAGTTCTGAAGGGGAAGAATAAATAAGGAGTAGGCTTATTGATGTTATACTGACGTTTTTCAAGGCATTTTTTATATAATTTGCTATAAGATTCATCATAGCCTTTTAAGGTGAGTGGCGTTTATTGATGCAGGCTACTGTAGGGAATTGAATCACTCAAGCTTCATGGGTGGGAATGGAGACTCAGGAGAATCAGGTCATTGGCCAGCCATGCCTAGTTCATGGGGCCTCAATCCACTCTCTGCTGAAGATTACGTGGAACAGAGATCTGAGTAAGGCCAGGGAGCTGCCTGCTGCTGGTCTCCCCCTGGCCCAGATCCTCCCTACCTGTGCTCCACAGGGCTCATTTGGGCCAGTGGTTCTTTGGGTTCAATGTTACTATTACTTTTCTGACTTTATCAAGACAGTGCTGTTCTTTCCCTCCTCCTGCTTATGTTTCTTGATATTTATGGATTCCTCTGTCACACAGTGAGCTGACAGTAAAGAAGAATGGTTGTAACAAGTATGAGTTATGAATAACAACTATAACTCAAAGATAAAAATACAACTAAGAACAATGAGAGTTTCCATAATTGCAATCACGATTAAAATAGCTTTCAATTGATAGATTAGTTGTCATTGTTACGACTGCTGTAATTAAGAGTTAGGGAATAATCTTATGTTAACAAAGTGATGAATGAAAGCGGCCAGTGAATATTTGGGGAGTGCCTATCTAGAGAGTTGTCAAAGGATATGCCTTTCTTAAGGAGGATTTCCTAACAGCAACAACAACGAAAAGCAACAGTAGCAGCAGGCAATACAACTATGATTAATACAGCTGTACAGTGTGTTAGGCAGGCAGTGAGTGCAGGATTTTACTTTTAATGCTCAAAAAATATGTGAAAATTTTCTTTTATTGTTCCCATTCTACAGCTGAAGCTATTGTGGTACAGAGAGGTAAAATAACTTGTCCAAGGTCACACAGACAATACGTAGCAGATCTTGGATTCAATTCCAGGGACACACTTCCCAAGAAAGACTTGTATGGAATTGCTATCACTCAAGTTTCCTGAAACAAGCACTATTTTAACAGATGTAATGATGAGGACTCAGAATACCAGACCAGAAGACATTCATCAAAGTCAGAAGGCACAGCTTCACTTGGAAGAGGGGAGTATCTGATCTACCAAAGAAACAGAGCTCTGATTTCAAATACTGTAACACGTTACTACATGTAGGGGGGACTTTGCAAAACCCACAGTCTGTGTGTCAGGGATGCAGAAATTTTAAAGTGAGATATCATTTGAAAGACCATTTCTTTGATCTATAGCCAGTGTTATTTCTGCTTTGCCGTGAACTTGACAGAGGCCGGCTAATCCTGAATGTGACATCCTGTGGAACTAAATTGTGTACACGTGAGGAGCTGCATCTGTGCATTAGCAATGACACTTTGAGATTAGCTAGGATATAAAAGTGAAAATTCTGCGTCTGTTATATATTAGAAAAAAAATCGCTCTTCCTAGCTACAAGTTCAAAAATAGATCTTCAGGTGGTAGTTTATGCTGAGGAAGAATCGTGTAGAATTCCAAGTTGTAAAGACAAATATCATTGAGAGTATTTTTGAGACAGTGTCAGCTTGTCCCACTGCAATCAAGATGTGATGAAAAATTCTATGACATGTGTCGGGGGGGGGTCCTTACTCCCTTTCCCTCCTCCCAGATTCTAACAAGTTGAAAACTATATGCTAATGTCAAGGATTAAAATATCTCCTTCTTTGCTGATGAAGCCAAGTTTGAGGATTAATCTTGGATCCAACAAAAAATGAGTTTCTATTTCCCACCTGCACTGGACATACAGGACAAAGATGCCCTGCCAGGTGAACCAGCCACACTTAGCTATCACAGACCAAAGCCAGGGATGGAGACCCAGTGACCTCACAACAGCCCCCACCCAGGAGAAGTAAAGATCCATGGAAAGAATGGCAAGTCCTGGCTCACTTCTACTTGTGGGTGAGTATAAATTCTTATTTGAGGCAGGAAGACAGGGAGACGGAGAAAATCTTTCCTCTAGATTATGAAAGCCTTGTTTCAAACAGATTAACTGGTGGTTCAAAGTACTGAACATTATCTTTCCACTTATTTATTTGGTTGCCTCTGGTATGTGTACCCTCCTGCTACTCATCGTGGGTGATACACAGAATTAGAAAAGATGACCGTGCTTTGGGACCTTCATCTCTAAAAAAGATAGGAAAAGTCAGTGCACACACACATTCAACACTTAAATAACAACACAATAAGCCAGATCACAACACACCCAGTTGCTCTCAAAAAGCATACGGATTCCATTACATACAAATAGATGAGAAGTTGAATTCTGAGGAGAAAGAGATTACTGCTGACCGAAGAAGTTAAGGGGTCCTCATGGGGCAAGTGATTCCACAGAGAAATCCATTCTCAAAGAGCAGGCAAGTCTGTACTAAAGGGAAATAGAGTTGTCAAAGAGGAGGGAGCATGAGGAGTGTGTGTGTGTTTGTGTCTGTGTGCACGCAAGGCTGTGAAAGGCCCCTGCAAGTTAGAAAGTGAGTAGTGAGGAGCAAGTTGGGACTAGGTTTTATGGAGTGCAAAACTGAGGGGTCTTTATGGATATTTTGTGAGAACAAAACATTTTAAAGCTGTGGGCAATGCCTTAGGGAGATCTGTTAAGCTAGAGCCTCATGCATTGTGAGAGAGAGCCAACTGAGGTAAGGAGGCCAATGGAAGGGGTTGAGAGGAGGAGTGCAAGTGATCAAATCCTGAACTAAATAGGAGAAATGAATGGAATTAAAAGGGCAGAGGTAGAAGTGTCACACAGGCAGCTTCTACAAGATTCCATTTCCTTCAGAATCTGATGCAAATGAAATGACTAACACACAATATTCAGAGAGAAAAGTGCCTGAAGTACCTACTGTGAAATGTAACTGTGGGTAAAGGGAGGAACAGCCTCTCTGCCCCAGAAAGGAAGTTGCATTGGAGCCTCCAATTTCATGAGCACATTCATGCTGTCTATGTTGATTGGAATTTGGTCTGTATTCTGATGACTGAATCAGTTTGGGACAAGCTAATCTAACCTTGTCATCTGCAGTTCATTTGTCCATATAGCCCTCCAAGAAGCATAAAACTACTTCACACGTAATGGGAATTTTGCATATTTGTGGAATAATGAATGCATGTAATGGAAGGGAATGATTTTGACATCAGGGAATTCTGGGGTCAAATCTTGGCTTTAGCACTTCCTAGATAGGTCAACATAAATAGATAAATATAATTTCTGTGAGTTTGTGAAATGGTGAAAATAATACTTCTCTCACTGGCTTGTCTTGAAAAATAAATAATGCGATGCAAAGTACCGCATGATAAAGCATCACTTGATTGTTATTCAGAAAACGATTGACTTCTGAATACCTTTCCTACTTATTCAATGATTTTTGCTACTTGTGGTCACCATGACCTTGAGCATAGCATCTGTGAAATCCCATCATCTCTGGGTATTTCAGTTCATTTTTCATAATTATACTTTTAGTAAATTCTTATAATACACCAGACATAGTGCTATGTATGCAGTACATAAAGCAGAGGAAAACATGGCTTCTGCTTTCTAGGAGGTTAAAATCCAATAGTGGAGATAGACATGGAAACGGGAAGTAGAGTATTGAGGGCCATGTTGTATAGATGTATGGACCAAATTGTGCAGCAGCACAGATGTGAGGTGTTTAATCAGAGATGAGGACAAGCAATAGAATGATGGGTGCAGTTTCCCTTAGAGAGAGAGGGCAGATGCTTGAGAGAAGAGGAAGAATGGCTATACATTTTTCAGAAAAATAAAAAGGGTGGGGTGGCATCTACTGACCACCACCACGTTTACATTCTATGTCAGAGGCCCTTGAAAGATAACCTTCATAATACAAGTAAAAGTAAACACTATTAGTATTGAAGACTGGGTCAGGCAGTGTTTCAGATGTTTTATGTATATCCTTGTGTAATTTTCATTTAAAGATAAGGAAAAATGATTCAAAGAGGTAAAGTCAGTTAGCCCATGTTATAAAAATGGTAAATGATTAAATAAGTATTTTAGTTCATGCTTTATGAGTCCAAGTCTAGAATTCTTTCCACAGTATTAGATCATATTTATTTTGGTGTTCAAATGAGAAAATTTCTGTAAGAGGACCTGGAAAGCTATAATTTATCTTATTTTTGTTTGTAATACATGGATTTTATGTTAATGTATTTTAAAAATTTAAACAATTTATATACTTTTCTGTGTTATGTGATGGTCATTAAGGTGCAGCCATGAAATAAAAGGCTCAGGAAAACAATATTTATTACACCCACAGATCCTAGAGACAGGAAACATGACATGACACAGAGGGCCATATGGGGAAGCACCAGAATCAGTAAGGAGGCAGAAGAGGTAGGATTTAGGGAACAGCCCAGGCCATGGTCTTTATGGAAATTTCATGGGAAAGGCAAGACAAGGCAAGTTGAAAAGTTTAGGATTGGCTGATTTGAATAACTAGTGAGATCTAAACTATAGGTGTGGTCCCTGATTGCCAGGTACCTCAACTTGGGATAATTAAGGCAGAAGAATATTGCCTCCTTGGGATGCACAGGTCAGATGCAGGAGGTCTGGCTCTGGATTGATTGGTTTGCACATCAAAGGCATGCTCCAGGCTAGGCTTTTTGCTCTAAGAATTCACTAGCCTGGGGAGAGGCAGTCTCTCCTCAGTCAAAAGGATTTTCTTAAGATATTAATACATATATCATAATACACAGAAAATAAAAAATATATATAAACGTACCCCCAAATTAATTCATTATAAGTGTACACTCAAAGATTTTATTGCTTTGAGTTGTATAATTATCATCACAATCCAGTTTTAGACATTTCCATCACCCTAAAAACTTCCCCATGCACATTTCAGTTAACCTCTGCTCCCATCCCCAGTCCTAAGCAAACACTAATCTGCTTTCTGTGTCTATACATTTACCTTTTACAAATATTTCATACAAATGGAACTATGCAATAAGAACACTTTTGCATAGTGCTTTTTCACACTGAGGCTTGCTGAGCTTCCTGTACATGTGGATTAATGCATTCATCAAAATCATGAAGTGGTCAGTCCTGATTTCTTCAGATACCTTTCCTTCCCCTTTCTCTCTCTTCTCCCTCTAGGACTCCTATTACACTTAAGCTTGTATACTTGATGTCTCCTATAGGTCATTGAAACATGATTCATTTTTTTCAATTTTTTTTCTCTCTGATCTTTATATTGAATCATTTCTACTAATCTTACTCTGAGCTTACTCATTATTTCTTCTACCATCTGAAATCTGTTGAGTCCTTCTAGTATATTTTTCATTTCAGGTTATTTTACTTTTCAACTTCAGAATTTTCATTTGGTTCTTTCTTCTAATTTGTATATCTTTATGAGAATCTTTCTTTGTTAATTCATTGTTGTCATATTTTAATTCTTTAATTGCCTTTAGTTCTGTGAATATATTTATAATAGCTACTCTGAAGTCTTTGATTTATCCAGCAATTGGGTTCCTTCAGAGACAGATTCTGTGACTTCCCCAACCCCATTACCTTGGTTAAACATCTCAATTCCTTTCCTGTCTTGTAATTCTTTTTTCTTGAAAAGCAGACATTTTAGATAACATTTTGTAGCAAATCTGGGTTCTGATATATTTTTCCCTGAAGGTTGTTGTTTATGCTGTTTGTTTAGTAACTTGGCTGGACCAAAATAATCTGCATTTCCTGTGGTGTGCAGCCACTGAGTAATATTCCATTGTATATATATGTTCCACATCTTCTTTATCCATTCCTCTGTCAATGGACATTTAGGTTGCTTCCATGTACTGGCTATTGTAAATAGTGCTGCAATGAAAATGCAGGTGCTTGTATCTTTTCAAATTATGGTTTTCTATGGATATATGCCCAGGAGTGGGGTTGCAGGATCATATGGTAACTCTACTTTTAGTTTTTTAAGGAACCTCCATACTGTTCTTCATAGTAGCTGTACCAATTTACATTCCCACACACCAACAGTGTAGGCCATTTTCAAGTCTGCTAGGGTTTTACTTTCCTTAGGGCCTTATGGAATCTCTATGCACCTGTGTGTAGCCCCAGGGTCAGCCAGGAGTGTGTGAGTACCTTGAGCCCTCTGGTCTCTACTGCATAAACATGCAGCCTGAACCAGGAATATGTGTTTCTCAAACATGACTCAGGGTAATAGAGGCAATAGTTGGTTCTTCTCCACTCATCTACCTCTGAAAAGTTACTTTCACTCCAATGCCATTGCCTATGGACATTGCCCATTGCTCCAAACCAAGTGATTTTCCTCTGCCATGGTACAGAAGCTATTGATCCTTAAGGACAATCCTGCCCTAGCAGCACCTCTATGGTCTGAAGTTTAGGGATCAGATCATCACCGGGTCAAAATGCCACTAATTCCCACCTTCCATACTCAAACTTGAGCACTTTATCAATTTCCAGAGGACCAAAATGGTGGTTTTTGAAGAGGTTTTATTTTTTTATTATTTTCTTTTTGGGGGAGAATTTGCTGATCATCTCACTGGACCATAGCCACTCTTTTCTATTTTTCCAACTGGTCTGTAAGTCTAAAATTAATCACAATAAATTTTAATTAATTATGACATTTTTTAATGCTCTTTTGGGTGATGAAATCCTGTAACTGAGAGCAAGCTGTTTTAACACTCTATGTAAAATTATGCTCTGTAGGGGTGAATTATGTTACATACATTAATACAGTAATAATAATACTCATGTTTTATTCTCATAAAGTTCTTATTTTGGAGAGTATAAGAGAAGGGTAGGTATGAGTAGAGCTGCCAATTTCTGAAGATAAATGTCCAATTTCAGGGACACACTGGTACCTCAGAATTCAACAACGTGAAATGAGAAAATTCAAAAGTATATAAAAAATTAGTGAAATGATAAAGCATTGCTTCCTGTCTCCTAGAAGATGAAACCCTATCTAGTCTATAATAAGATGGAAATGAAGAGAGCTGATGAATAATGAAGGAACACTGAAACGAGGCAGATTCTTATGGTGGGAAAGGGACCCACAAAGATACTGGAGAAATAAGGAGTGGTTCTGATCATGGGGGTTTAGGAGAATCCTTTTACTAGCTATGTGATTATGATAGAGTTACTTAAACTCTCAGTATCAGTGTTTCCATCCTGAAAATGGGGATGAAATAGTACATTTATCATAGGGAATGATTTTTTAACAACTTTATTGGAGGATAATTGCTTTACAATATTGTGTTAGTTTCTGCTGTATAACAAAGTGAGTCAGCTATACATATACCTATATCCCCATATCCCCTCCCTTTTGCATCTCCCTCCCACCCTCCGAACCCAACCCCTCTAGGTCGTCACAAAGTATGGAGCTGATCTCCCTGTGCTATGTGGCTGCTTCCTACTAGATATCTATTTTACATATGGTAGTGTATATATGTCAATGTCACTCTCTCCCTTCGTCTCAGTTTCCTCTTCCCCCTCCCCATGTTCCCATGTCCATTCTCTACCTCTGCGTCTTTATTCCTATCCTGCCCCTAGAACAGAAAGCCCAGAGATAAACCCACGCACATATGGTCACGTTATCTTTGATAAAGGAGGTAAGAATATACAATGGAGAAAACAACCTCTTCGTTAAGTGGTGCTGGGAAAACTGGACAGCTATAGGTAAAAGAATGAAATTAGAACACTCCTTACACCATACACAAAAATAAACTCAAAATGGATTAAAGACCTAAATATAAGGCCAAACACTATCAAACTCTTAGAGGAAAACACAGGCAGAACACTCTATGACATAAATCACAGCAAGATCCTTTTTGACCCACCTCCTAGAGAAATGGAAATTAGAAAAAAATAAACAAATGGGACCTAATGAAACTTAAAAGCTTTTGTACAGCAAAGGAAACCATAAACAAGATGAAAAGACAACCCTCAGAGTGGGAGAAAATATTTTCAAATGAAGCAACTGACAAAGGATTAATCTCCAAAACATAAAAGCAGCTCATGTAGCTCAATATCAAAAAAAAAAAAACAACTCAATCCCAAAATGAGCAGAAGATCTAAATAGACATTTCTCCAAAGAAGATATATGGATTTTCAACAAACACATGAAAGGATGCTCAACATCACTAATCATTAGAGAAATGCAAATCAAAACTACAATGAGGTATCACCTCACACTGGTCAGAATGGCCATCATCAAAAAATCTACAAACAATAAATGCTGGAAAGGGTGTGGAGAAAAGGGAACCCTCTTGCACTGTTGGTGAGAATGTAAATTGATACAGCTACTATGGAGAACAGTGTGGAGGTTCCTTAAAACTCTAAAAATAGAACAACCATACAACCCAGCAATCCCATTACTGGGCATATACCCCGAGAAAACCATAATTCAGAAAGAGTCATGTACCTCAATGTTCATTGCAGCTCCATTTAAAATAACCAGGACCTGGAAGCAACCTAAGTGTCCATCAACAGATGAATGGATAAAGAAGATGTGGCACATATATACAATGGAATATTAGCCATAAAAGTAAATGAAATTGAGTTATTTGTAGTGAGGTGGATGGACCTAGAGTCTGTCATACAGAGTGAAGTAAGGCAAAAAAGAGAAAAACAAATACTGTATGGTAACACATATATATGGAATCTAAAAGAAAATAGGGAATGATTTAATACATATAATTCCCTTAGAGTCTAGCACAAAATAAATGTTCAATAATGTTGGCCATTATTATTGTGAGCCCAGCCCTGTTCTACATGGTATCCCAAAGAGCCTAGATCCTCAATCAGAGCTTGAATGCAAGTCATCAAGAGAACATACAGACACACCTATGATACAACTTAAGGTAGTGGTACGGGATGTGTCTTAGTTTCCTAAAGCTTCCATAGCAAAGTAACACAGACTTGGTGGCTTAAAGTTGTTCTGGAGTCTAGAAGTCTAAAATCCAGGCGTAGTCAGGGCCATGCTCCTTTTGAACACTATAAGGGAATATTTCCTTTCATCTTCCTGGCTTCTGGTAGTTTGCTGGAAAACTTTGGTGTTCCTTGGCTTGCTACTCCTTGACCCCAATCTCTATTTTATTGCCACATTGCTCTCTCCTGCACATCTCTGTCTCCCCATGGTCATCTTTTTTATGAGAACTCTAGTTATATTGGATTTGGGTTCCACTCTACTCCAATATAACCACATCTTAACTAATTACATATGCAACAACCTTATTTCCAAATAAAATCACATGCTCAGGAACTGGGGATGAAGACTTCAGCATATCTTTTTTTTTTTTTTTTTTTTTGGTGGATAGTAACACAATTCAATTCAAAAGATGCTGTTGAAGGGATTAACAGCCTTTACAACAGGTGCAGATAGAAATCTTACCTGAACATCTCGTATCTGAGTAGAGCAGAGCTTCCAGAGAATTCAGCTGCCATAAGCCCTTCCCTGCCAAGGGAGTCTCTAAACAGGAAGGTGACTGACTTTTACCACTGTGATATTCCAAGACAATTGCATAGGTGAGCTCCATCAGAACTTTCCATACTTCCCACAGAGCCCCTAAACCCTCTTCCAACACATTTAACCCCCACCAGTTCAGAAAGCCACTTCTTTTGTGTGCTTCCACAATTGCGTGAATAAAGTTTGTTGTTTCTCCTGTTAATCTATTATCAGATGCACGTATCAATTATGTTTTGCTGCACAACAAACCATCCCATCACTCACTTTACTTAAAGCAATACACTATTATTATTGCTTATAGGGTTCTGGGCAGCAAGGCAGAGCCTCCACTTTCCACTTGACTCACTGATATTAGCTGTGGGTCTGGTAAGTTGGGAAGATGGATGGTTCTGCTGAAATTGGCTGTACTTTCTCATGTCTGGAAGTCATCTGTCTAAGGTGGAGCCCTCGACCATCTTTCTTCTCACCTTTCAGCATCCTAGCCCAGGCTTGGTCTAAGGAGTTCTAAGAAAGGGATCCGAAGTGTGTAAGGCCTCCTGAATTATATGCTCAGAACTGGCATTCCATCACTTACATCACATTTTATGGGCCAAAACAAGCCCAAAGTCAGCCCAGATTTAAGGAGGTGGGAAACAGACTCCGCTTCTTGATGGCAGAATTACAAATTCACATTGCAAAGGGCATGAATATAGGAAAGGAATTGGAGCTATCTTTGTAATCATTTTATACAAATATTTATAGCCAGAAGTGTGCATCAGGGGTTGGCAAGTGTTTCTGTAAAAGTCCAGATAGAAAATATTTTAGATTTTGTGAGGCACATACATTTGCTGTTGCTGCTGCTTCTACTTCTGTGTTTTGTTCTTTCAATATTTTAATAACAGATTTTTTTGATCAGATGTGTCTTTTGTAAATATTTTCACCAAGGTGGTAGAGTAGCTTCTCATTGTATTGACACTTCTTTCACAGAGCAGAAGTTTTAATTTTATTGGACTCCAGTTTATCAGTTATTTCTTTCATGGATCATGCCTTTGATGTTTATCTAAAAAGTTGTCACCATATCCAAGGTCATCTAGGTTTTCTTCTAGGTTATCTTCTAGGAATTTTGTAGTTTTGCATTTTACATTTAGCTTTTTGATCCATTTTGAGTTAATTTTGTGAACGCTGTGAGGTTTGTGCCTAGATTCATTTTGTGTGTGTGGGTGTAGATGTCCAGTTGTTCCAGCAACATTTATTGAAAAGATTGTCTTTGTTCCATTGTATTGTTTTTACTCCATTGACACAGATCATTTACTATATTTATGTTTATTTCTGCACTCTCTTTTCTGTTCCAAAGATCTATTTTTTTTATTCTTTAGCCAATTGTTTTAACTACTGTAGCTTTATAGTAAGTCTTAAAGTCAGGTTGTGGTAGTCTTACAACTTTGTTTTTCTTTTTCAACATTATGTTGGCTGTTCTGGATTTTTTGCATCTCCATATAAACTTCAGAATCAGTTTTTTGATATCCATCTTCATTAGATACATAATTTTCAAATATTTTCTCCCATTCACTAGTTGCTTTCTCATTTTGTTGACTGTTTCCTTTGCTGTGTAGAAGCATTTTAGTTTGATGTCATGACACTTGTTTCCTTTTGCTTTTGTTGCAAAATACTTTTGGTGTCAAATACAAGGAATCATTGTCAAGACATGTCGAGGAGTTTACCACCTGTTTTCTTCTAAGAGTTTTATGATTTTAGGTTAGGTCTTACATACAAGTCCTTAATCCATTTTGAGTTGATTTTATGTATGGTGTAGGAAAGTAGTCCAATATCATTCTTTTTCATGTGGCTGTCCAGTTTTTCCAACACCATTTATTGAAGAGATCGTTCTTTCCCCATTGTATATTCTTGAATTCTTTGTCATAAATTAGTTGAACATATATACATGACTTTATCTCTGGGCTCTCTGTTCTGTTCCATTTGTCTGTGTGTCTGTTCTTATGGCAATAGCAATTCTGTTTTGATTACTATAGTTTTGTAATATAGTTTGAAATCAGGGAGGATGATACTTCCATCTTAGTTTTTTCTTTTTTACTTTTGTTTTCGTTTTTAAAGTTCTTTTGTAGTACCATACAAATTTTAGGACTGTTTGATCTATTTCTGTGAAAAATGGCATTGAAATTTTGATAGGGATTGCATAAATCTGTAGATTGCTTTGGGTAGTATGGACATTTTAGTAATATTAGTTCTTGCAATCCATGAACACAGAATATGTTTCCATTTATTTGTGATTCTTCAATTTGTTTTATCAATGTCTTATATTTTCATTGTACATGTGTTTCTCTTCCTTGGTTAAATTTATTCATAGGCATTTTATTCTTTTTGATGGGATTATAAATCAGATTTTAAAAAACTTTCTGATAGTTTTGACAAATTTATTATTAGTGTATATAAATGCAACAGAGTTTTTTACATTGATTTTGTATTATACAACTTTATTGAATTAACAGATTTTTGGTGGAGTCCTTAAGGTTTTCTCTATATATTATTATGTCATTTTCAAATTGTGACAACTTTAGTTTTTCCTTTCTGATTTGGATGCTTTTATTTCCTTTTGTTTTCTAATTACTCTTTTAGGATGTCCAGTACTATGTTTAATAGGAGTGGTGAGAATGGGCACTCATGTTTTATCCTCATTTTAGAGGACAAGCTTTCAGCTTTTCACCATTGAGTATGATGATAACTCATATCATCATTGATTTTCATATGTGGCCTTTATTATGTTGAGGTATGTTTCCTCTACACTCACTTTATTGAGAGTTTTTTAATCATGAATGGATGTTGAATTTTGTCATAATAGTTTTTGCATCTGTTGAGATGATCATATGATTTTTATCCTTCATTTTGTTAATGTGATGCATCACAATGATTAATTTGCAGATGTTGAACCATCCTTCCACCCCTGGAATAAATCTCACTTGGTCATTAGGTATAATCCTTTTAACGTAACATTTAATTTGGTTTGCTAATATTTTGTTGAAGATCTTTGTGTCTATGTTCATCAGAGAAGTTGACCTCTTAATTACCTTTTTTTGTGGCAGCCTTGACTGCTTTTGGTATCAGGGTAATGCTGGCCTCAGAAAATGACTTTGAAAGGGTTCCCTTCTATTTTTTTGGAAGAGTTAGAGAAGGATTGATATTAATTTTATTTTAAATGTTTGGTGATAGATACACTTTAAAATATTTTTGTTTTTCTCTCTAGTAAAATCTCTTTCCCCAGAAAAAAAGTCAGAATTATTAATATATCCTTTTGTCTATGTACTTCTGCATGCATACACACACACACACACACAAATAAGTTTACCAAGTTTCTGTACAAATTCTTATGTCTTTATGTCTTCTTGAGTGAGTGAAAAGTAAGTCAAAAACAGTTCTCATAAATTAGCATTTGTGACAGGGAGATGGTAATTCCACTATTATAAGTGGAGAGTGTAAAGAGAAGGCACAATTGAAAGGGAGATATTGAGCCTTATCTTTGAGTTTCAGGTACCTTGAAGACATGTAATTGTTAATAATCTATGTGTATATACACATATCTAAATCTGGAAATATAGGTCTGTCTGAGGAGTTACAATTTTAGAAATAAAGTAATAGTATTTATGAAAATATTTACAGTACATGAAAACACTTAGGGATAAATATATCCTAAGCCTCAGAAATGTTTATATTAGGTCCCTATAGCAAATTAAGGGTTAACATTAAGACATTAGAAATATTCTAATAAAAATGATTTAGTAAAAATGCTTCTATCTCAGTTAATGATAAACATATATATATGGGAGATGGTGGTCATGGCAATAAGACCAGAACATAAATATATGATAAGAAGATACAACACTGTCATTATTTACAGAGAATAAAATATTCAATGAAAAACACCCCAGAAAAGCAACTGAAAAAGAACTAATTCCTGAAGATATTTAGATATAGGAGAACTTTCCAACATCCCCTACTTTTCTATTACTGTTATAACTTAAGAGTGACAAATTTGAAAATTTACTATGTGACAAATGGACCAAATTTAAAACAACAACAAAAACCCTAAGATACTTAGGAAATAATTTAACCATATATTTTAAAGATGGTATGGAGAAAATTATGAACTTACTCTGAAGGAACTATAATCTATTTTAAATAGCCAGGAGATGGAAACAACCTAAGTGTCCATCATTGGATGAATTGATAAAGAAGATGTGACACATACATATAATGGAATATTACTCAGCCATAAAAAGAAACAAAATTGAGTTATTTGTAGTGAGGTGGATGGACCTAGAGTCTGTCATACAGAGTGAAGTAAGTCAGAAAGAGAAAGACAAATACTGTATGCTAACACATATATATGGAATCTAAGAAAAAAAAAATGTCATGAAGAGCCCAGGGGTAAGACAGGAATAAAGACACAGACCTACTAGAGAATGTACTTGAGGATATGGGGAGGGGGAAGGGTAAGCTGTGACAAAGTGAGAGAGTGGCATGGACATATATACACTACCAAACGTAAAATAGATTGCTAGTGGGAAGCAGCTGCATAGCACGGAGAGATCAGCTCGGTGCTTTTTGACCCCCTAGAGGGGTGGGATAAGGAGGGTGGGAGGGAGGGAGACACAAAGGGGAAGGGATATGGGAACATATGTGTGTGTGTGACTGATTCACTTTGTTATGAAGCAGAAACTAGCACACTATTGTAAAGCAATTATACTCCAATAAAGATGTAAAAAAAAAAAAGGTATTGATCTGAAATACATGTTGACATTGGAAGGATACTTTAATATTTAAACGTTGCATCCATGGAAAGGAAAGTTAAGTTTAAAAAATTTGAAACTAATTTATTTAAAGCTCTTATAGAACTTTGATAGTAAGTTTATTCCCTACTGCTTTCTATTTTATTTTTATTATACATTTAAGAAAAATTAATAATTAGTTTTGTAAACCTCCTATAAACATGCCTACATCCATTCTACTTTGCTCCTATGTAACAACCCCAAACCCTTGGGGCTCAATATGTTTTCGGACTTACAGTTCTCCAGATGGCAGAGAGGGAATATGGGGCATATAACATATATTGAATATCATCCCTGGAGAAGTCTGAGCTAGCACCAGAAATAAAACACATTGGTAATTCTGCATAAAACACACTGCATTCTAAGAGAAATAAATAAACCATAAAGAATCTCATGGACATTCAGTATGCTTTTGAACTTGTGTTATTAATTTCCATCTGTGCGATTGGAGGGAAAAAGTTTGGAAAACCATGGAGGTCAGAAGCATCTGCAACAGAGAACCCTGCAACATATTCCACACAATAAACAGAACGAGAACAGAAGAGAAACAGCATTGGTGGGGTTACTTCTGAGAAGTCAGGTTCCTACTGAGGTTTTCCATTGAATGGTCTCAGTTCATCTGAAAGCAGAAGGATCCAATTCCTAGAGGAGAAATTACTTCAGAGTAGTAATGTGTGAAAATGGTAGTAATCATGACAATATCCAATTGAAGAAACAGTTTCACTAGATCACTTTGTAAACCATTTTTTAGGGAAAAAGATATAAAAACTATCCCTAAATCAGTCCATTTAATGAGCTGCCTCAAAATACATAGAAAAATCTTTCAACCATTATTCAACTATGCCCTTTTCTTAGAACAATATAATATCACATGCAATGAAAATTTCAGATGCATCTATCATATTAAAATGGCTTCAGTGTATACACTTCAGAAATAATTCTTTTCTTTAGAAACATGTTTTGGCCCAACAACAAAAGGATTTTAACACAGGGAAAATGGAGGCTTCCACAGCAACTGGACCAGCCAGGGAAGCACTGATTATGGACTACACAGCCACTCTTATCACCTCACAGCCCCAACATCGGTATTTCACAGGGTCACATGGAGGCAGCGGCAACCTCACAACTCTCACCTACCTGGCTGCAACTGTCCCCCAAGAATCCTGGCTTCGTCTTCATCTCCACTTTACAAATCTCACACAAGTCTCTTTCAATAGCTGACTCTAACCCAGAACCATGCCAGCAAGGGGATTCTGGAAAACATAGTTTATAGATACTTACTGTCTTATTTGTGTCACCAAGAGTCAGATTTTCTCTTTTCTCTAACAAAGTTGCAAAAATCTTCATTATGTGTAAAACACAAACAGATGTCCATGAGCTCCTTCTCCTTGACACTTTTTCTTTTTTTGTAATAATAGACATGACCTTGTGGGGATAGAGTGGCCCAAGCTACTATGCTGAACTCTCCTTAGGGAAATTTACTGAGACCCTATGTCTGCAGGTGAAAGAAATGTTGTCACAGAGAGATGTCCAAACCCCTTCCCTCACCCATAGAGGTAAGGCTATCTAGTGCTCTCAAGCCTCATGCTTCATGACACAAGAAGTCTTCTAATCTCAGATTAGCCCAGTAATATTTACAGAAACTGAGTTTTCCTGCCACACTGACCATGGTACAATTAATATTCAAGAAATAGAATAATTTTTATAGTCCCAGTACTTCGTTGCTATCATGGTTATGCTTTCCAAGTCAAAATTAGTTAGCAAAATTTTAAAGCATGATATTATTTTTATAGTTTGCCTTGTCATTATGTAATTTCTGGAAATTCTATTACATGTTACTCTGTAGGCTATTACAATTCTCTGTGTGTCATTATCTTCAGATAATGTTTCCCCATTTTCAATTATATTTCTTAAACATATCTAGAAAAATATATATCTGGATAAAAGAATAAAGAGATTGGAAAAATGATTAGGTTAAAGTGATGACATTTTAGGGAAATCTTATGAATTTTTCTTTATTTTCATAATGTTTATTATATTTTTTTAAAGACTAGGAAAATTTGTACTACATTTGCATTACTCAAGAAAGTGAGGGGCTTCCCTGGTGGCACAGTAGTTAAGAGTCCGCCTGCCGATGCAGGGGACATGGGTTCGTGCCCCAGTCCAGGAAGATCCCACATGCCGTGGAGCTGCTAGGCCCGTGAGCCATGGCCGCTGAGCCTGCGCGTCCAGAGCCTGTGCTCCACAATGGGAGAGGCCACAACAGTGAGAGGCCCACGTACCGCAAAAAAAAAAAAAAAAAAAAAAGTGAAAAAAAATGCATTGGTTCAAAAACAAGACATTTTCTCCATCAGTAACCTTTCTAATCATGTGTTCTTTGTTTTACCTAGAAACACTATTGATTGGAAAAAGAATTCCCCACATACTGTTAGCCAAGCAAGAACAATCTTCCTTTAAAGAATCTGTAATATATCAGCATGTATTAGTCTCTGCACAGATGCAAGTTTTTTCCAATTTATTAACAGTCTTGGGCAGAAAACTAATGTATTGAATTGGGGGAGCAACAAATAATAATGTCCTCCCTTTCTGAGTTTGGGGCCAATTGAAATATAGAACATAAGAGAGACACCTTGAGATCAAACCATCAGTCTTATTCCTGATAAACATGCTATTAAAAGGAAAGGGTGGTTTTATATTTTCAAACAGCTGGGCTTAAACAAGTGCACTCAATACACACAGATGGAGAACTACCCGTCTTTGCTGCAGAGTGAGGAAGCAGAGGAGAGCTGGCTCTCAGAAAGGGGAGCCCAAGAGGTCTTGAAGCAAGGTAGCTCCTTCTCAACTCACCAATCAGATCAATCCAAGAGAAAGAAAGTGGAGAGAAGGTGGGTTTCCTCCTGTAGAGTGTAGTGGGAATCCCCTCTCTCTAGGAGGAACATGAGGAAAGAAAATTAGTGGCATCCTAGACAGACATAGAAGCATAAGAAGAACCTCTTCATTATCTATTTGAGATGTATGCTATACCTTAATTCTTCTCCCTTCATTCTACACATCCAGTTTGTCAGCAAATCCATCCTATTACATTTGTCTCCAACTCCATTACCACCATCCTAGTCCCAGCTGCCGTCTTCTCTCACCAGAGCTCTTAGAATAACATTTGCTTACCTGTATAATCCACAATGGAGCAGGAGAGAGTTTTAAAATAACTAAGTGGTATAACTCCTTGATCAACTTTTTTCGGTAGCTGTCAACTGTCTTCAAATAAAATCTAAAATCAATATTATTTTTCCTCTACATGAATTGGTACCTGACTTTTCTTTAACCACATTACATACCCTCACTGCTTTTTCCATGACATGTGAGAAACCTTTTCTTTCTTTAACTCCATTGAACATGCCAACCCATCCTTGCCTTAGGGCCTTTGTACTAGCTTTCATTTTTACTCTAAATGGCATCCTAGGCAAGAATATATAAAGGGGAAAAGTCTCTTCAGCAAGTGCTATTTGGAAAGTTGGATAGCTCCATGTAAATCAATGAAGTTAGAACACACCCTCTCACCATACACAAAAATAAACTCAAAATGGCTTAAAGACTTAAACATAAGACTTGACACCATGAAACTCCTAGAAGAGACAATATGCAAAACATTCTCTGACATAAATTGTACAAATGTTTTCTTAGGTAGGTCTCTCAGGGCAAAAGAAATAAAAACAAAAATAAACAAGTGGGACCTAATCAAACTTACAGGTTTTGCACAGCAATGGAAACCATGAACAAAATGAAAAGACAGCCTACAAAATTGGAGAAAATATTTGCAAACAATGTAACCGACAAGGGCTTAATCTCCAAAATAAACAAACAGCTTATACAACTCAACAACAACAATAAAACAACCCAATAGAAAAATGGGCAGAAGACCTAAATAGACATTTCTCCAAAGAAGAAATACAGATGGCCAATAGGCACAATGAAAAGATGTTCAACATCACTAATTATTAAAGAAATGCAAATCGAAACTTCAATGAGGTACCACCTCACAGCAGTCAAAAGGGCCATAATTAAAAACTCTACTAATAACAAATGCTGGGGAGGATGTGGAGAAAGGGGGACACTCCTACACTGTTGGTGGGAATGTAAATTGGTACAAACACTATGGAAAACAGTATGGAGGTTCCTCAAAACCTAAAAATAAAATTACCATTTGATCCAGCAATCCCACTCTTGGGCATATATCTAGACAAAACATTAATTCAAAAAGATACATGCGGGCTTCCCAGGTGGCGTAGTGGTTGAGAGTCTGCCTACCGATGCAGGGGATGTGGGTTCATGCCCCGGTCTGGGAGGATCCCACATGCCACAGAGCAGCTGGGCCCGTGAGCCATGGCTGCTGAGCCTGCGCGTCCGGAGCCTGTGCTCCACAACAGGAGAGGCCACAACAGTGAGAGACCTGCATACCACAAAAAAAAAAAAAAAAAAAGAAAGAAACATGCACCCCTATGGTCATAGCAGCACTTTTCACAATAGCCAAGATATGGAAACAACCTAAATGTCCATTGACAAATGAATGGGTTAAGAAGATGTGGTACATATATATACAAAGGAATACTGCTCAGTCATAAAAAAGAATGAAATAATGCCATTTGCAGTAACATGGATGCAGCTAGAGATTATCATACTAAGTAAAGTAAGTCAGAAAGAGAAAGACAAATACTACATGATATCACTAATATGTGGAACCTAAAATATGACACAAATGAACCTATCTACAAAACAGAAACAGACTCACAGACATAAGAACAGACTTGTGGTCGCCAAGGGGGAGGGGTTGGGGGAGGGATGGAGTGGGAGGTTGGGGTTAGCAGATGTAAGCTATTACATATAGAATGGATAAACAATAAGGTCCTACTGTATAGAAAGGGAACTATATTCAATATCCTATGATTAAACCGTAATGAATAAAGAATATATATTAAAAAGAATGCATATATATATATATATATATATATATATATATATGAATCACTTTCCTGTACAGCTGAAATTAACACAACATTGTAAATCAACTGTAGGTCAATAAAAAGTTAAAAATAAATAAATAAATAAACAAACAAATAGCTGACCTCCCGGGTATATTTACATTTTTGTCATTTAGCTGTCAACTTCGATCACAGTTCCTTAGAGATCCCTTTCTTGACTGTTCAATCAAAAGTAACCTTCCAGAAGATCTCCAATGCACTACCCTATTTTAACACTGTACACTTAGAGCTATCTGATACTTTTATTGTTCATTTGATTTTTGCCTTTTCTTCTTAATTAAATACAAATTCTGTAAGAGCAGGAAGCATGGCATGCCTTGTCCTTTGCTGAATTCCTGGCTAGTTGAACACTGCCAGACACAAAGCAGGTGCTTGAAATAGTTTAACAGGTTGTAAAACTGTTTATCTCTGCTTCTACCTCCACCTGCACAAACCATGTGGGAGAGAGTGGTACCATTGCTGCTTGATGAAGTTTATAACTCTAGGGAATGAGAATAATTGAAATAAAGAAAGGGATATAAGAAGTATTCTAAGCATTCCAAAAAGTTAATTGAGCTTAGAGTTTTATTAGAACCAAGAGGGTAAGGAGAAAGAAAGAAGCTAATAATGGATGAAGGTTAAAATTTGATCTTCGATAACAGAATTAGTCATGTTGTGATTTTAATATCAAGTGTATATTTTGGATGGCTTAAACCATCTCTGAATCCCATTGTTTGTGCATTTAGGTGGTATTCAGATCATAATAGTATAATTTCTTCTCCAGTACAAAGGGTAAATTTATGTTTTAAGCATGTTAATTGAGGAAATGTGATCAAAATTGGAATGGTTAGTAATATCCCATTACTCTAGCTGTGACCTTTTTGTTTTTTCTCATATTCTGATTAGTGATCAACTTTAGGAATTAGCCAATAATGATTTTTTCTATTAGTGAATATTGTGAGTTATGCCGAATTCCTTTCCATTCACAGGAAAAGTAATGATGACGTAGTTGAAAAAAAATACTTCAATTCCACCAAGATACAGTAGTCCTATTCCTCATAGGTCCTCCTCTTACAGCTATAAAATCTTGGACTTAACACAAGAACAAGCACAAGCAGACTCTGAGAGGTGGAAAGAAGAAGGTGGACAGTCTAGGAACTTCTGAACTTGAAAACTACACGACAGTGAGTTCCCTCAGCTTCCTAATTGGTTCCCATATATCCCAGACAGGGCTCTGCAGAAACCGTCAACATGGAACCTCCAAAATGCATAGACAAGAAAGCTCCAAGAAAAGCCTGTTTCTCCAAGCCAAAGGACTGAGAAAAGGATGGCCTAACAACAGAAAACTTGTTTGTAATACCTGTCCAACACCAGCCAAACACCGACAGAAAAACATAACCTCTAGCTCTGTAGTTTCATCAAGTTGATCTTTCAGGAAGTTGATCTTCTACCCCAGCCAAGTCCCATGGGAGCAAGTGATACTGATTCTTCTGCCAGGCATACAGTGGTGTCAAAGATGCAGCAGGGGGCAGATCATTCATTCTTCTTCTAACAGAGACAGGAGTTGTTCTCTTTCCCTCAGCAGGGCAGTGTTAGCAGGGTCCAGATTCCATCCCACCCACCAGCAAGGAGATTTATCAAGACATTATGAGGCAGTTCTAGTCAACACCAGAATTCATACTCCATTCCCATATCCCCACTCCCTGGTGACATCAGGGACCAGATGAGAGCTGAGCATCCTTCTTACCTGATATTAATAGGACTGAACAAGGTGGTGCAAGTTGGGGCTGGTAAATAATCCACTTTCACCCCATACTGGTGTCAGCAAGTTCCAGTGGGAACAAAATTCCATGCACACTGGGCAGGGACAAAACAGAACTAGACCATGTGCAACTGGACCAGTTTGCACTCCTGTTTCTCCCAATCTGGTGTCAGTGAGAACTGGTGAACAACTGAGCTTCCACTCCCACCCTGCACCAAGAAGGCAGAATAGGAGGTTCAAAGCAGGTGGGGTAGTTGACATTCCTCTTATGCCCTTCCCTCTTGTCACTGGAGCCCAATGACAAAAGTTGAACTTTCACCTCACTACTTGAACGAACTAGCGTGAGTCAGTGCCCCTACTTCAGTGGGGTGCTTCCTACAGAAGGCAGCAGAAAGCTGGATATGCACACCAGATAGCCTTACCGCTATACTTCAACATGTCTGCTCCTTAAAATATTGACAAAATAGAGTGTCTTAATATAATGCTCCAAATGTGAATGTATGATGGAGCAATCTCTCATTACACCAAGAACCAGGAAAATCACAACATGAGAAAAGACAATCAACAGATACAATACTAAGGTAAATCAAATGTTGAAATTATCTGACAAAAAATTTTAAACAACTATCATGCAAAATGCTTTAAGAGGCTATTATAAATTCTCTTGAAACAAGTGAAAAACTAGGAAATTTGAACAAAGAAATAGATGCTAAAAAGAACTAAATGTAACTATAGACCTGAAAAATGCAAGAACCAAAATTTAAAAATCAAACAAACACACATAAAAACAACTTATGGATGGTCTCAACAGTAGAGTGGAGAGTCGACAGAATAAAATCAGTGAACTTGAGTCCAGATTCATAGAATTGATCCAATGAACAGAGAAAAAGCAGACTGGGAAAAAAGCAATAACAAAAGAGTTAGCATTGTATTAGCAAAGGAAAACAAAGAGAGAAAAGAGAGAATGGAACTGAAAAAGTATTCCATGAAACAATGGCTAAAGTTTCCCCCAGTTTGGACAATGATAAACCTATAGATTCAAGAAGCTGAGTAAGATCCAAATGAGTTATTTCCTAGATCCAAATAGAGACATCATAATTAAAACCTTGAAAATTAAAGACAAAGAAAATCTCTGACAACAGCCAGAGAAAAATGTCACAATACCTATATGGGCATACCAATTCAAGTGTCTATAGATTTCTCATCTGAAATCATGGATGCCAGAAGGAAATGATACTTTCTCTCAGTCCTGAAGGAAAAAGATAAATATAAAATAAGTTTTTCTCCTGAATTTCTTAAATCATATTTTATGGTTGAAGAAAAATTATATTACCTGAGGTGATGCTCAATGAATGAAGGACTACTTAAGATGATTATATTTAAAATTATGAAGAATAAAGGAATCTAAATGGAAGTAAGGTGTCCATACTGGATTCAAAGTAGTAAACTTAATACCAGTGTGTGCTTGTGTGTACATATAGATATATTGTAATATTCAGAGTAACTGCTACAAAAACTATCCAAAGAGATACACAGAAAAACACTATAAATACATTAAGACAGAATCCTAAAAACATCTTTAGGTAACTCACAGAAAGGCAAGAAAAAGGAAACAGAGACAGAAATAACAAACAGGAGATAAATAATACAACAGCACACTAAAGTCATAGCCTATCAATAATTACCCTATGTGTGAATGGGATAAATATAGCAATTAAAGAAGAGATTGACTGAGTGTATAAAAATGATGCATGCAATATGCTGTTTACAGATAAACTCGCTTTAAGTACAAGGATTAAGTTAGATTGAAAATAAAAGGATAGGAAACTATATTATGGATACATTAAACAAAAAGCACATAAGAGTGGTTAACTTAATATGAAAGAATTTATATTTCAGAGCAAAGAAAAATATTAGAAATGAACAGGTTCACTACTATAGTGTATATATATATATATATATATATATATATATATATATAATCTCTCTCTATCTACTAGCATCTATCTATCTATCTCCATGAAGATCCTAAATATATAGGCACCAAACAACAAAGCCTCACAATACAAGAAAGAACCACTGATAAAACAGAGGAGAAATAAATACACTCATGATTATGTGTAGAGACTTATTCAAGCCACTCAAAGAAATTAATAGAAATGTTGAACACTAATATAGATCTGAACAACACACTCAGCCAAAAGACCTAATTGATACATATAGAACACTCACCCAATAACAGCAGTGTGTGTGTGTGTGTGTGTGTGTGTGTGTGTATTTTTTTCAAGGGTTCAACCTTCACCAAAATAGCTCACATCCTGGAAAATTAAAAAAAAAATCAAATTCAAAAGGGTTGAAATCATACTTATCATACATTGTATAGAGTGTACAATGAATAGAATTAACAATAGAAGTTAACAATAGAACAAAATACAAAACTAAGAACTTTGGAAAGCAAACACAATTTTAAATAATACATGAGTTAAAGAGGAGTTTTCAAAGGAAATTTTAAAAACAAAATTGAATGAAAATAAAAATACAACATTTCAAAATATGTGAGTGAAGCTAAAGCAGGAATGAGAGGAAAATTTATAGCACACATACTTTCACTGGAGAAGAGGAAAGATCTCCAATCAATCAGGGAAGTTTTTAATGCAGGACACTAGAATAAGAAAAGTGAAATAAATCTAAAGCATGTAGAAGGAAGGAAGTACAGGCATACCTTGGAGATATTATGAGTTTGGTTCCAGACCTCTACAATAAAGCAAATATCACAATAAGGCCAGTCACACAATTTTTTTGGTTTCTCAGTGCATATAAAAGATATGTTTACATTATACAGTAGTCTATTAAGTGTGAATAACATTATGTCTAAAAAACAAATGTGCATACCTGAATCTAAATATACTCTATTGATAAAAATGCTAACCATGATCTAAGCCTTCAGAAAGTTGTAATCTTTTTGCTAGTGAAGGGTTTGAAATATTGCAAGAATTACCAAAATGTGACACAGAGACACAAAGTGAACAAATGCTGTTGGAAAAATTGTGCCAATAGATTTGCTCAATGCAGTGTTGCCACAAACCTTCAGTTTGTAAAAAACAGAATATCTTCAAAGTGCAATAAAGCAAAGCATAATAAAACAAAGTAAACTTGTAATACAGATAAAAGTAAATATCAATGAAATTGAAAATAAGAAAAATAGAGTAAGCTAATGAAACAAAAAGCTGGTTCTTTGAAAATATCCTACCAAATCTGCAAACCTCTAATGAGACTGACAAAGAAAAAAAGAAAGAAGATACAAATGACTGATATTAGAAATGAAATAGGGGATATCAGTACAGGTAGACCTCAAAAGGATGAGGGAATACCACCAAAAACTCAACACACATAAATTTGACAAACACAGTGAAACGGGACAACTTCTCAAAAAGTACAAGCTACCACAACTCACCAAATATGAAAAAGATTATTGTGAAATCCATAAGACAATTAAATTAATAATTTAGAATCTCTCCAAGGAAAGATATTCTGCCCAAGTGGTTTCATTGGATAATTCTACTAAAAGTAAAGAAGAATAATATGATTTTTACACAATGCATCCAGAAAACAGGAGAAAAGCGAACACTTGCCAACTTATTTTACAACAGCAATATCATCATCTAAGAAAAAAAGGACAAAAAGGTACAATAGAAAACAAATAAATATGTCTCATGAATTTAGATGCAAAAACCCTCAACAAAATTGCTGAATCTAGCAATGTATATATAATATACATACATATCTATAGCTATATCTCTATATAGATATATCTCATAACCAAGTGGTATTTGTTCCAGCTATAGAAGGCTGGTTCAACATCCAAAAATCAATCAATGTATCCACCAGATCAAAAGAAAACAATCGGCCAGTGTCCTTGTCTCCACCGTGAGACACAGCCACCCCTGCCTCTGCAGGAGAACCTCCAACACTACCAGTGTGTCTTGGTGTGGTCCTCTCAGCATTGATCATGTTTGGTACACTCTATAATTCTGGGACCTGGATATCTGTTTCCTTTCCCAGTTCAAGAGGCTAAGTTGTGCCATTTCTCTTAATTCTTGTCGGATGTGAGCATCATGTTACAGACAGAAGAATAAAGTGTTCTTCCCTTTGGAACTAGAGCAAGGCCCTTTACAAGAACGGCTTGAAGATGGCGGAAGAGTAAGACGCGGAGATCGCCTTCCTCCCCACGGATACACCAGAAATACATATACACGTGGAACAACTCCTACAGAACACCTACTGAAGGCTGGCAGAAGATCTCAGACCTCCCAAAAGGCAAGAAACTCCCCACGTACCTGGGTAGGGCAAAAGAGAAAAAGAAAAAACAGGACAAAAGAATAAGGACGGCACCTGCACCAGTGGGAGGGAGCTGTGAAGGAGGAAAAGTTTCCACACACTAAGAAGCCCCTTCGCGGGCGGAGACTGCGGGAGGCGGAGGGGGGAGCTTCGGCACCGCGGAGGAGTGCACAGCGACGGGTGCGGAGGGCAAAGCGGGGAGATTCCCGCACAGAGGATCGGTGCCGACCGGCACTCACCAGCCCGAGAGGCTTGTCTGCTCACCCGCCGGGGTGGGCGGGGCTGCGAGCTGAGGCTCGGGTTTCGGTTTCGGACGGAGTGCAGGGAGAGGACTGGGGTTGGCGGCTTGAACATAGCCTGAAGGGATTAGTGCACCACGGCTAGCCGGGAGGGAGTCCGGGGAAAAGTCTGCACCTGCCGAAGAGGCAAGAGACTTTTTCTTCCCTCTTTGTTTCCTGGTGCTCGAGGAGAGGGGTTTAAGAGCACTGCTTAAAGGAACTCCAGAGATGGGCGCGAGCCGCGGCTAAAAGCGCGAACCCCAGAGACGGGCGGGAGACGCTAAGGCTGCTGCTGCCGCCACCAAGGGGCCTGTGTGCGAGCACAGGTCACTCTCCACACCCTTCTTCCGCGGAGCCTGTGCAGCCCGCCACTGCCAGGTTCCCGGGATCCAGGGAAAACTTCCCCGGGAGAACGCACAGCGGGCCTCAGGCTGGAGCAACGTCACGCCGGCCTCTGTCGCCGCAGGCCCGCCCCGCACGCAGTGCCTCTCCCTCCCCCACCCATCCCCGGCCTGAGTGAGCCGGAGCCCCTGAATCAGCGTCTCCTTTAACCCTGTCCCTTCTGAGCAAAAAACAGACGCCCTCCAGCGACCTACACGCAGAGGCAGGGCCAAATCCAAAGCTGAGCTCCTGTGAGCTGTGAGAACAAAGAAGAGAAAGGGAAATCTCTCCCAGCAGCCTCAGAAGCAGCGGATTAAAGCTCCACAATCAACTTGATATACCCTGCATCTGTGGAATACCTGAATAGACAAGGAATGATCCCAAATTGAAGAGGTGGACTTTAGGAGTGAGATCTATGATTTTTTTTCCTTTTCCTCTTTTTGTGAATGTGTACGTGTATGTTTCTGTGTGAGATCTTGTCTGTATAGCCTTGCTTCCACCATTTGTCCTAGGGCTCTATCCGTCCATGGTTTTTTTTAAAAAACTTTTTTTCTTAAAAATTAATTTTAATTGTAATAACTTTATTATACTTTACCTTCGTTCTTTCTTTCTTTCTTTCCTTCCTTCCTTCCCTCCTTTAGACAACAAATCACCCCAAGTTGAGGAGGTGGTCTCTGAGAGCAAGATTTATGATTTTTCCCCCTTTACCTCTTTTTGTGAGGGTGTATGTGTATGCTTCTGTGTAAGATTTTCTCTGTATAGCTTTGCTTCCAACATTTGTCCTAAGGTTCTATCCGTCAATTTTTTTTTCTAAATTTTTTTAATTCAATAACTATATTATACTTTATTTTATTTTTACTGTATCTTCTTTCTTTCTGTCTTTTTTCCTTCTTTCCCTCCTTCCTTCCTTCCTTCCTCCCTCCCTCCCTCCCTCCTTTCTTTCCTTCTTTGCTTCTTTCTTCCTTCCTTCCTTTCCTCCTTTCCTTCTTTCTTTCCTCATACTTCTACTAATTCTCTCTACTTTTTCTCCCTTTCATTCTGAGCCGTGTGGATCAAAGGCTCTTGGTACTCCAGCCAGGAGTCAGGGCTCTGCCTCTGAGGTAGGAGAGCCAACTTCAGGTCACTGGTCAACAAGAGACCTCCCAGTTCCACATAATATTAAACGGCGGAAATCTCCCAGAGACCTCCATCTTAACACCAGCACCCAGCTTCACTCAACGACCAGCAAGCCACAGTGCTGGACAACCTATGCCAAACAACTAGCAAAACAGGAACACAACCCCACCCATTAGCAGAGAGGCGGCCTAAAATCATAATAAGGTGACAGACACCCCAAAACACACCACCAGACGTGAACCTGCCCACTAGAGAGACAAGATCCAGCCTCATCCACCACAACACAGGCACTAGTCCCCTCCACCAGGAAGCCTACACAACCCACTGAAACAACCTTAGCCACTGGAGACAGACATCAAAAACAATGGGAACTACGAACCGGCAGCCTGCAAAAAGGAGACCCCAAACACAGTAAGATAAGCAAAATGAGAAGACAGAAAAACACACAGCAGATGAAGGAGCAAGATAAAAATGGACCAGACCTAAAAAATGAAGAGGAAATAGGCAGTCTACCTGAAAAAGAATTCAGAATAATTATAGTAAGGATGATCCAAAATCTTGGAAATAGAATGGACAAAATGCAAGAAACAGTTAACAAAGACCTAGAAGAAATAAAGATGAAACAAGCAACGATGAACAATGCAATAAATGAAATTAAAAATACTCTAGAAGGGATCAATAGCAGAATAACTGAGGCAGAAGAACGGATAAGTGACCTGGAAGATAAAGTAGTGGAAATAACTACTGCAGAGCAGAATAAAGAAAAAAGAATGAAAAGAACCGAGGACAGTCTCAGAGACCTCTGGGACAACATTAAATGCACCAACATTCGAATTATAGCGGTTCCAGAAGAAGAAGAGAAAAAGAAAGGGACTGAGAAAATATTTGAAGAGATTATAGTTGAAAACTTCCCTAATATGGGAAAGGAAATAGTTAATCAAGTCCAGGAAGCACAGAGAGTCCCATACAGGATAAATACAAGGAGAAATACGCCAAGACACATATTAATCAAACTGTCAAAAATTAAATACAAAGAAAGCATATTAAAAGCAGCAAGGGAAAAACAACACATAACACACAAGGGAATCCCCATAAGGTTAACAGCTGATCTCTCAGCAGAAACCCTACAAGCCAGAAGGGAGTGGCAGGACATACTGAAAGTGATGAAGGAGAAAAACCTGCAACCAAGACTACTCTACCCAGCAAGGATCTCATTCAGATTTGATGGAGAAATTAAAACCTTTACAGACAAGCAAAAGCTGAGAGAGTTCAGCACCACCAAACCAGCTTTACAACAAATGCTAAAGGAACTTCTCTAGACAAGAAACACAAGAGAAGGAAAAGACCTATATTAACGAACCCAAAACAATTTAGAAAATGAGAAAAGGAACATACATATTGATAATTACCTTAAATGTAAATGGACTAAATGCTCCCACCAAAAGACACAGATTGGCTGAATGGATACAAAAACAAGACCCTTATATATGCTGTCTACAAGAGACCCACTTCAGACCTAGAGACACATACAGACTGAAAGTAAGGGGATGGAAAAAGAGATTCCATGCAAATGGAAACCAAAAGGAAGCTGGAGTAGCAATTCTCATATCAGACAAAATAGACTTTAAAATAAGGACTATTAAAACAGACAAAGAAGGACACTACATAATGATCAAGGGATCGATCCAAGAAGAAGATATAACAATTGTAAATATTTATGCACCCAACATAGGAGCACCTCAATACATAAGGCAAATACTAACAGCCATAAAAGGGGAGATCGACAGTAACACATTCATAGTAGGGGACTTTAACACCCCACTTTCACCCATGGACAGAGCACCCAAAATGAAAATAAATAAGGAAACACAAGCTTTAAATGATACATTAAACAAGATGGACTTAATTGATATTTATAGGACACTCCATCCAAAAACAACAGAATACACATTTTTCTCAAGTGCTCATGGAACATTCTCCAGGATAGATCATATCTTGGGTCACAAATCAAGCCTTGGTAAATTTAAGAAAATTGAAATTGTATCAAGTATCTTTTCCGATCACAACGCCATGAGACTAGATATCAATTACAGGAAAAGATCTGTAAAAAATACAAACACATGGAGGCTAAACAATACACTACTTAATAATGAAGTGATCACTGAAGAAATCAAAGAGGAAATAAAAAAATACCTAGAAACAAATGACAGTGGAGACACAACGACCCAAAACCTATGGGATGCAGCAAAAGCAGTTCTAAGGGGGAAGTTTATAGCAATACCAGCCCACCTTAAGAAGCAGGAAACATCTCGAATAAACAACCTAACCTTGCACCTCAAGCAATTAGAGAAAGAAGAACAAAAACACCCCAAAGCTAGCAGAAGGAAAGAAATCATAAAAATCAGATTAGAAATTGAAAAAGAAATGAAGGAAATGATAGCAAAGATCAATAAAACTAAAAGCTGGTTCTCTGAGAAGATAAACAAAATAGATAAACCACTAGCCAGACTCATCAAGAAAAAAAGGGAGAAGACTCAAATCAATAGAATTAGAAATGAAAAAGGAGAAGTAACAACTGACACTGCAGAAATAAAAAAAATCATGAGAGATTACTACAAGCAACCCTATGCCAATAAAATGGACAATCTGGAAGAAATGGACAAATTCTTAGAAATGCACAACCTGCCAAGACTGAATCAGGAAGAAATAGAAAATATGAACAGACCAATCACAAGCACTGAAATTGAAACTGTGATTAAAAATCTTCCAACAAACAAAAGCCCAGGACCAGATGGCTTCACAGGTGAATTCTATCAAACGTTTAGAGAAGAGCTAACACCTGTCCTTCTCAAACTCTTCCAAAATATAGCAGAGGGAGGAACACTCCCAAATTCCTTCTACGAGGCCAGCATCACCTTGATACCAAAACCAGACAAGGATGTCACAAAGAAAGAAAACTACAGGCCAATATCACTGATGAACATAGATGCAAAATCCTCAATAAAATACTAGCAAACAGAATCCAACAGCATATTAAAAGGATCATACACCATGATCAAGTGGGGTTTATTCCAGGAATGCAAGGATTCTTCAATATACGCAAATCTATCAATGTGATAAACCACATTAACAAATTGAAGGAGAAAAACCATATGATCATCTCAATAGATGCAGAGAAAGCTTTCGACAAAATTCAACACCCATTTATGATAAAAACCCTGCAGGAAGTAGGCATAGCAGGAACTTTCCTCAACATAACAAAGGCCATATATGACAAGCCCACAGCAAACATCATCCTCAATGGTGAAAAACTGAAAGCATTTCCACTAAGATCAGGAACAAGACAAGGTTGCCCACTCTCACCACTCTTATTCAACATAGTTTTGGAAGTTTTAGCCACAGCAATCAGAGAAGAAAAGGAAATAAAAGGAATCCAAATCGGAAAAGAAGAAGTAAAGCTGTCACTGTTTGCAGATGACATGATACTATACATAGAGAATCCTAAAGATGCTACCAGAAAACTACTAGAGCTAATCAATGAATTTGGTAAAGTAGCAGGATACAAAATTAATGCACAGAAATCTCTGGTATTCCTATATACTAATGATGAAAAATCTGAAAGTGAAATCAAGAAAGCACTCCCATTTACCATTGCAACAAAAAGAATAAAATATCTAGGAATAAACCTACCTAAGGAGACAAAAGACCTGTATGCAGAAAATTATAAGACACTGATGAAAGAAATTAAAGATGATACAAATAGATGGAGAGATATACCATGTTCTTGGATGGGAAGGATCAACATTGTGAAAATGACTGTACTACCCAAAGCAATCTACAGATTCAATGCAATCCCTATCAAACTACCAGTGGCATTTTTCACAGAACTAGAACAAAAAATTTCGCAATTTGTATGAAAACACAAAAGACCCCAAATAGCCAAAGCAATCTTGAGAACGAAAGAAGGAGCTGGAGGAATCAGGCTTTCTGACTTCAGACTATACTACAAAGCTACAGTAATCAAGACAGTATGGTACTGGCACAAAAACAGAAAGATAGATCAATGGAACAGGATAGAAAGCCCAGAGATAAACCCACGCACATATGGACACCTTATCTTTGATAAAGGTGGCAGGAATGTACAGTGGAGAAAGGACAGCCTCTTCAATAAATGGTGCTGGGAAAACTGGACAGGTACATGTAAAAGTATGAGATTAGATCACTCCCTAACACCATACACAAAAATAAGCTCAAAATGGATTAAAGACCTAAATGTAGGGCCAGACACTATCAAACTCTTAGAGGAAAACATAGGCAGAACACTCTATGACATAAATCACAGCAAGATCCTTTCTGACCCACCTCCTAGAGTAATGGAAATAAAAACAAAAATAAACAAATGGGACCTAATGAAACTTCAAAGCTTTTGCACAGCAAAGGAAACCATAAACAAGACCAAAAGACAACCCTCAGAATGGGAGAAAATATTTGCAAATGAAGCAACTGACAAAGGATTAATCTCCAAAATTTACAAGCAGCTCAAGCAGCTCAAAAACAAACAACCCAATCCAAAAATGGGCAGAAGACCTAAATAGACATTTCTCCAAAGAAGATATACAGAATGCCAACAAACACATGAAAGAATGCTCAACATCATTAATCATTAGAGAAATGCAAATCAAAACTACAATGAGATATCATCTCACACCAGTCAGAATGGCCATCATCAAAAAATCTAGAAACAATAAATGCTAGAGAGGGTGTGGAGAAAAGGGAACACTCTTGCACTGCTGGTGGTAATGTGAATTGGTTCAGCCACTATGGAGAACAGTATGGAGGTTCCTTAAAAAACTACAAATAGAATTACCATATGACCCAGCAATCCCACTTCTGGGCATATACCCTGAGAAAACCAAAATTCAAAAAGAGTCATGTACCAAAATGTTCATTGCAGCTCTATTTACAATAGCCCGGAGATGGAAACAACCTAAGTGTCCATCATCGGATGAATGGATAAAGAAGATGTGGCACATATATACAATGGAATATTACTCAGCCTTAAGAAGAAACGAAATTGAGCTATTTGTAATGAGATGGATAGACCTAGAGTCTGTCATACAGAGTGAAGTAAGTCAGAAAGAAAAAGACAAATACCGTATGCTAACACATATATATGGAATTTAAGAAAAAAAAATGTCATGAAGAACCTAGGGGTAAGACAGGAATAAAGATGCAGAGCTACTGGAGAACGGACTTGAGGATATGGGGATGGGGAAGGGTGAGCTTTGACAGGGCGAGAGAGAGTCATGGACATATACACACTAACAAACGTAGTAAGGTAGATAGCTAGTAGGAAGCAGCCGCATGGCACAGAGATATTAGCTCGGTGTTTTGTGACAGCCTGGAGGGGTGGGATAGGGAGAGTGGGAGGGAGGGAGATGCAAGAGGGAAGACATATGGGAACATATGTATATGTATAACTGATTCACTTTGTTATAAAGTAGAAACTAAAACACCATTGTAAAGCAATTATACCCCAATAAAGATGTTAAGAAAAAAAAAGAAAACAATCAATGTAATCCAGCAGACTACAGAAGAGCAATTATAAGATCATATCAACTGACACAGAAAAATTTTGACAAAATGCAATATTCATTAATGATAAAAAAAACTCTCATCAACTTAGAAACAAAGGTAGATGATCTCAAATTGATAATGAGCATCTATAAATATCCCTACAGTAACATCATTAATAATGGTAAAAGGCTGACTCTTACCCCTGAGATCAGAAACAAAGAAGAATTTTCATTCTCACCTCTCTTATTATACATAGTACTAGAAATTATAGAAAGAACAATAAGGAAAGAAAAGAAGTAAAAGGAATACAGATTGGAAGAGAAGAAATAAAACTTTCCCTCTTTGCAGGTGATATGATTGTCTATGTACAAAATCCAAGGAATCTACGAAAACAAAAACAAAAAACCTCTTAGAACTAACAAGTGAATTCAAGTATTCTCACTGGATACAAGATGAACACACAAAAACCATTTGAATTCTATTGATGAAGTAAAATTTATATTTTACAGCTGGACAAGGAAAACAGAATTCTCTCTGTGTGTTTGTTTGGGTCTCCTCCCTCCCTCCCCACTGTGCAGTGTGCACCTGCATTACACATTAACCAGAGCTCCTCAAAGATGGGAGTGCCTGCTTGACTGTAAAGATCAATTTTTTTTTCTTCTGACACTAGCACTGTAACTTCTTTAAAAAAATAGTGTTATTTCCCAATTCTGTAGGAGGTCATGATGACTTGCTTCTCCCTTTGTACATGTTTACCTGGACTATGTATTCTTGGTGAACTTTATGTAAAATATCAGTATGTCTTTTTTTTTTTTTTTTTTTTTTTTCAGTACGTGGGCCTCTCACTCTTGTGGCCTCTACCGTTGCAGAGCACAGGCTCCGGATGCGCAGGCTCAGCGGCCATGGCTCACGGGCCCAGCCGCTCCGTGGCATGTGGGATCTTCCCGGACCGGGGCACGAACCCGTGTCCCCTGCATCAGCAGGCGGACTCTCAACCACTGCGCCACCAGGGAAGCCCCAGTATGTCATTTTGATGTATGATCCTTTGTCTTGAAAATGTATATGACTGTGCCTTTGACTTCTAACAGGCGGAACAGTTCTCAGAATTTTCTGAGAATCTGCTTCCTGGGTTATAAACCTGTTTGGTTCAAATAAAATTCCCCTTTTCTTCTTAACTTGACAGTTAACTGAATTTTTGCTGACACTATAGACTAACAATAAACATGTAAAAACTGAAATTGAGGACAACACCATTTCAATTACTCCAAAATTAATGAATTACTTAGGGATACATGTAACAAAACAAGTGCAGATCTGTATGCTGATTATGACAAAATGATAATGAAAGAAATCAAATACCTAAATAAATGGAGAAACATGTTATGTCAACGGATTGGAGGACTCAACGTAGTAAAAATTTCAATTTTCTCCAAATCAACCTAATTTTTAACAGTCTTATTGAAATCCCAGCAAGGATTTTTGTAGACATAGATAATCTGATTATAAAATTTATATTGAAAAGCACAGGTTCTGGAATAGCTAAAACAATCTTGAAAGTGAAGAATGAAGTAGGAGTATATCCTCCAAAGAGGATACACAGATGGCAAATAGCATATAACAAGATGTTCAACATTATTAGCCATCAGGGAAATGCAAATTGAAACTACAATGAGATATCACTATACATCTATAAGAATGGCTAACATAAAAAAAATAGTGATAATGCCAATTTCTGGCAAAGATGCAAAGAAACTGGGCCACTCACATTGCTGGTGGGAATGTAAAACCATATAGTCACTCTAGAAAATAGCTTGACATTTTCTTACAAAAATAAATATGTGATTACCATATAACCTTGTAATTGCACTCTTGGGCATTTATATTAGAAAAATAAAGACTTATGCTCACTCAAAAATCTGTGCACAAATATTTATAGTAGTTTTATGGATAATACTCAGAAACTGGAAACAGCCCAAATGCCATTCGGTGGGTGAATGGTTAAACAATTGTCATAGATCTATACCAGGAAACACTCTTCAGGATTAAAAATGAATGAATTATTGATATATGTAATCATTTAGATGAACCTCTAGGGAAATATGGTGAGTGAAAAAGCCATTTCAAAAAGGTTATACAATGTATGATTCTACTGATATAAAAATTTTGAAATAATATTTAGAAGTGGAGTACAGATTAGTGGTTGCCAGGGTCAAGGACTTGGGTGTGGTTGGCTATAAAAGGGCAACACAATAGAGCCTTCTGGTGATGCAAATTTTCTGTACCTTGACTGTATAAATGCTAATATCTTGGTTGTGATATTGTGCTATAATTTTGCAAGATGTTATCATTTGAGTAAACTGGATAAAGAGTACCCAGGACCTCTCTGTAATAATTTTTACAAATCCATGCAAATCTATGTTTACCTAAAAATAAAAATTTAATAAAAAGGAAACAAACTAAACAAACACCAAAATTTTTCATGGGGATTTTGCTTCTGTCAATTAGCAGGAATGCTTTCCCCAGAATCCTCTTTTAATTCCAGTGGCCTGAGCAAGCTTATTCTTGCATTTTTCCCAGGCTATTCAAGAAAATTTGGTCTCAGCTGGCACAGGTGATGGTACCACATTGATGGATGATAGCCATGTAGATGTGACAACTACAGCATGGATACAAAGAATTCTTGTGGTGGGAACATTTTCACATTCACAATGAACATTGAATATTGGATTTAAAACATTATATAATGTGGAATTGGAGAAAGACCTCAGAGATAATTTGGCCTTCTGCTTTAATATGACAGATAAGGAAACTGAGGCACAAAAATCAATTAACTTGTCCAGGATCGAAGCACAAGGTACTGGCAAACTCAGAACTAGAACCCAGGTTCAGGAATCTTAAATCTATGTTCCTATCTCTAAACTATATATAATCCATCTTAATTTCTTCTCTTTTCCCCTTTTCCACATTCTTGTATTGATAAGAGATCTAAAGATCTGGAAAACTACCCCCTCATCTCTACAGCTTACCCATGTTTAAAATTCTGTGCAAATGCCAAATCTTATTCTCCCTGAAACTTTACTTCATCAACTTACTAGGAAATACCACTTCTTCTTCCCACTCTTTCTTTAGTCAGTTATGAGGATCTATCATGTTGTCTTTTCCATCTATATTTTTACAGGTGATTCAAGACTGTAATTTTGAAATTACATACCACATTATGTGGTAAATTGTTTAGAGATACGTAGAATAAATATTTGTTGAATGATTGAATTATCTTTAAAAGACCATCTATTCTACTCCACTTCCATTTTTTTTTTTTTGCTGTGTTTCTGGCTGCTTCTCTAATTTTTCAAGTTAAATAAATTTTAATATTTCTTATGCTGCTAGTTATCACCAACTTTGGAGTCACCCAGGAGCCAACTGAATCTATTTTCTATTCCATGATCTGGGTCATTAGTGAGAAGGAATATGAGTTGATCTGTCAGTAGACTGCCATGTATTCCTGCAGATCGCTGGGATGCTATCTCATCATCTAGCATGCACTATTTTCAGCCTAGAAGTTTCCTTCTATGAGCATTTTTTAAAGGAAAGAGAAGGAATACTTCCTGGTTATATAGGGAGGTGAGTTAAGGGTATGAAAATGTGTTTAGTAATGCCCGCTTGGATACAAGTTCTGACTCTGATATGCCACAAAAATGGGATCATAGGGTACTAAAATAATTATATCTCTGGTGTAATATTTTAACACCTCCATAAAGTAAAAATACAAGCAGATTTACTTTTTTACTTTAAAAATAATTTAAAAGAGATTCTGGGATTTGGCCTAACAAAAACAGTTACAAATGAGGAATAAAGATATATGTATATTTTTTAAACTTAGTCCAGCAGATGGAGTGAAGAAGGATGGGATTTCTCATTTTCTCACTTATCTCCTTCCCCTTCACTCCTCCTTCTGTTCCTACTTGTAATACATAGACATTCATAGACATTTAGCAGAAAACAAACACACATTCAAGGCTTTCTTCCTAATTCAAGTAATGTCATCTGTACAATATATACAGAGGTATAGGTATATTCAAAATAAATTTATTCTTACTTTCGTAAGCCAGGGAAACATAGCTCTATGTGGTTGCTTAATACAACAAAACTTATTTTGTTGAAAGCAAAGACTTTATGGACACGTGAGTTTAAATAGGCAAACTTTTCTTGTGCACATTTTAATCAACCCCTTCCCCTGCCTCCAGTCCCTTCCAACAACTGCTCTGAATTCTATTCTATAGCTTTGCCTTTTTTGAATATCATATAAATGGAATCCTACAGGATGTAGCCTTAGTATAAAGAATTCGAGATTCATCTATGACTTTGTGTATATCAGTAGTTTGCTCTTTTTAATGCTGAGCGGTATTACTTTGAATGAGTTTACAGTGGATTATTCACTAGTTAAAAGATATTTCCAATGCTTCCAGCTTTTGGCAAGGTGAATACAATCACTATAAACATTTGCATATAGGTTTTACATAAACTAAGATTTTACTTTTCTTGGGAAAATACTTAGAAGAGGTATAGCTAGGTCATATAGTGTGTGCTTAACTTTATAAGAAATTGGCAAACTGTTTTCCAAAGTGGCTGCACCATTTTGCATTCACACCAGCAATGAATGAGGGTTCCCGTTGCTCCACCTACTCTTTGTCATCACGTGCAACCCTTGGGGTCAGGATTGTTGCCATTCTCAAAAGTGTGTAATGGTATTTTATTTTATTTTAGTATTCATCTTGTGTACTTTTTGACATCCATATATCTCATTTTATGAAGTGTGTATTCAGATCTTTGGTACTATTTATAGTTGGATTGTTTGTTTTCATATTATTAAATATGAGTTAATTGTTTATGCATTCTGGATATGTCCTTTATTAGACATCTGTGTTTAGCAAATTTTTGCTCAGTCTGTGACTTTTTTATATTCTTAGCAATGTCTTTCAAAGAAAACAGTTTTAAATTTTGGCTAAGTGCCGTTAATTTTTCTTATTATTTAAGAGAATGGATTTGATAGCCAGTCTGTAATGCATGTAAAAGAATGTTAAAAGCACATGTAATAAAGATGTATATAACAGTGCTATGTGCATATTACATTGAAAACAGTGTTCCCCAGGCAAGGGACCTGGTGAGGGACCTGCCTGTAATGCAGTTCCCCAAGATGTCTAGATGGCTTTCTTCCCATGTCCTTCAACATTGTACAAATGGAACCTAAAGGGAGTGGTGGAAAGTAATATTTGTTTCAACACAGAGAAAGATGATATCCAAAGCCATTAAAATGAGAGTAACTATAGAGCCATTTTTCTCATATTTAATTGCCTTACATGGTTGGAGGGAGAAGAGATTGAGTCAATTTGGTTACAACTTAAACTGAGTTAGATGTGTTCTTGCTATTGTTTCCAGTTGCCCTAGTGTTAGTTTGGCTTTTAGGGTGGAGCCTGTTTACCACTTTCAGCCTAGGACTTCCCTGTGTACTTGACCCTGAAAGGGAATCTCTCTCCACAACTGCACCTGCAGCCCCTGTGGTGGACTGCCATAACCCAGTCTAGAATGCATTCAGCTGGTCCTTCATTCCTGGGATATAGGGGTGGAGCTTTGTCAGTAATCCTGCACCTCTGCCAGTAATAGGTAATCTAATTGCCAGGGGCCTAGGATGGTTTTCTACCTCTCCCACAGGAGCAGAGGATTTAATTTTTTCTCCCTCTATTTGCAAAAAATCTTCACCTATACCTTGAAGGTAACAAGTTTCCCCACCTATTGACCAGTGGCTTGTTTTGGAGGAGATACAAATATAAGTGATACTTTTGTTGTTGTTGTTAATTACCTGGAGTTTTCTTGTTATGGTAGGAATGACATACATTCTTTCCATCTTCCTACATCCCATTTTCTATGGGATTTTTATTTATTTATGGTCTAATCTTTATTAGATTTATTTTATTTATTTCTGATCTAATCTTTATTATTTTCTTCTTTCTACTAACTTTGGGCTTAGTTTTTTTTTTTTTCTAGTTCTTTTAGATGTAAAATTAGGTTGTTTATTTGAGATCTTTCTATTTTTTTGGTATATTTGTTTATAGCAATAAACTTTACACTCAGAACTGCTTTTGTTGTATTCCATAAATTCTGGTATGTTATGTTTCCTTTTTTTTTGGTTTGTTTTTTTGTTTTGTTTTTTGGAATGAAAGATTCTTTAAATTCTATAATGCTTTATATTTTTCAAAAGTTTCACACACATGATTTCACAGAATCCCATAATGGCTTTTTTTATTTTCCCCTACCCCTATATTGCCCTTCCCCCCTTTCCCTCTCCCCATTGGTAACCACTAGTTTGTTCACTATATCTGTGAGTTTGCTTCTTTTTTGTTATATTTACTAGTTTGTTTTATGTTTTAGATTCTACATTAAGTGATATTAATGCATTTTTCTCTCTCTGCCATATTTTATTTAGCATAATACCCTCCAAGTCCATCCATGTTGTAGCAAATATCAAAATTTCATTTTTTATGGCTGAGTAGTATTCCATTGTATGTATATACCACATCATCTTTATCCATTCTTCTGTTGATGGAAGCTTAGGTGGCTTTCATATCTTGGCAATTGTAAATAATACTGTTGTGAGCATTGTGGTGCATGTATCTTTTCAAATTAGTGTTTTCTTTCTTTCTTTTTTTTTTTTGGATATATATCCAGGATTAGAATTGCTGGGTCATATAGTAGTTCTATTTTTAGTTTTTTGAGGAGCCCCCCATGCTGCTTTCCCACAGTGGCTGCACCAATTTACATTCACACCAACAGTGTACGTGGGTTCCCTTTTCTCCACATCTTCACCATTATTATTATTATTTTTTTGATGATAGCCATTCTGACAGGTGTGAGATGATATCTCATTATGATTTTTATTTGCATTTCCCTAATGATTAGTGATGTTGAGCATCTTTTCCTGTGCCTGTTGTCCATTTGCCTTTCCTCTTTGGAAAAATGTCTATTGAATTCTTCTGCACATTTTTTTAAATTAGGTTGTTTTTTTCTGATGCTGAATTGTATGAGCTGTTTATATATGTTGGATATTGACCTCTTATCACATATGTAATTTGCAAATATTTTATTCCATGCAGTAGGTTATCTTTTTGTTTTGTCGATAGCTTCCTTTGCTGTGCAAATGTTTCCTTTTTTATTTTTTTTGTCTCAAGCTACTTTTAATATTTTCCCTTTAATTCCCTCTTTGATTCATTGATTGTTCAAGAGAATGCTGTTTAATTTCCATTTATTCATGAATTTTCCAGTTTTCCTTTTACTATTGATTTCTAGTTTACATTGTTTGGTCAGAAAAAAATACTTGGTATGATTTCAATCATCTTAAATTTGCTAAGACTTTTTGTGGCCTCATGTATGATCTATCCTAGAAAATATTCTATGTGCCTTGATAAGAATGTGTACTCTACTGTTGTTGTATGGAATGTTCTGTTTATGTCTGTTATGTCTATTTGGTATAGAGTGTTGTTCAAATCCCTAGTTTGTCTTCTTTAAATGTGATTGTTAATTATCAATAGTACCAGTCATTTTCTTTATATATTTATAGAAAAGTTCCTATCTCATTATGCCCATCTGAATTCAGGGAAACAAATAAATTATAAGAACAGTTTGTAAAATGCAATACATGTCTTTCTAGGCATTGCCTCCAGGGACAGGAGTTGGAAGCCTCTCTGCCTTTTCCCCAATCTTATTCTCACCTTTGCCAAGGGATTAAAAATTCTTGAGCATGCCAGCCATTGTCACTCTCTTCTCTCTCTTTTACTCAGCTTGAGTGGAGCACTGACATAGGTCAAGATCCTTGGAGCATATCTATCAGGAGACAGGATAGGACCTGCTTTCCTTGTAGTGACTTGTCAACTAAGGCCAAGGCTGGAGGGCCAAGAAGTTCTCTTTTCTTCTGAGTTAAAGGTCCATGTTGATGACAGAAGACCAATGAATTCAGCCATTTCTTCTATATTTATTGAGAGATCTGAGACTCATGATCAGTAAATTGGGAGATTGGGATTGACATACATGCACTAATATGTATAAAATGGATAACTAATAAGAACCTGCTATATAAAAAATAAATTAAATAAAATTCAAAAATTCAACAACAAAAAAATGAAACAAATTAGAATTCACTGGCTTAGAGAAAATGTCTGCTCCTCAGTCCAGATTACTGGAGTTCCAAACTAGAGTTGAGTCCGATTTCTAGTTACTGGAGCTTAATTTGACTTCCCTTTGTCCTTTGTACAGTGTTCTTTAGTATGGGGTATAGGGTGGGATGAGGACAGGGTCCAGTAGTGTGCTTAGTTGGGAACAGGGTGCAGGACATTCTGGGGTGCCCAGTAATGAGATTACCTCATCACATTCCAGTGTCCCCATTATTTTGGTGTGTGTCCTCAATATATATATGTTGTGCTGCATTACAATTTCTCAATTTCAATGGAGATCATAGAGGATTCCTAAAAATGTAATCTCTTGGACATTGCTGGGTCTATCAGTTCTTTCTGAGTGCAATACCAGTTCCTTCTGAGTGCAATACCAGAAGATATTCTTCTTGCACTGCAGTTATAAATTCCATTTACTTTCCCTTTTTTCACCCCATCTAAAAGATAATGAATCAGACCATGATGTACTTCAGAAGAAGGGGATAATTTTGTTATACTTGGTAAGGGAGACCCACTAAGGGGATTGTTTTTATTAATTTAAGCTTTAAAAACTTGCCTTTAAATTTGGAATTTCAAGTTATCTCTACTGGATAATAAACTTAGATTTCCTGGCTCCTCAGTAGACTGACACTTTTTCTCTTTTATTTATGCAAGTTCCCTGTAGGGTTTACAGGAGGAAGAACAGATGACAGAGCCTCCAGACACTTGGGATTGAGGAGCAGCATTTTGGAACCTCTCATTCTAGCTGTAGAAATAACTTGCAAGAACGCCTGCAAAAAAGCAAATTAAGAAGTGAAGTAAATGTCACATCTGTTTTTATGATATTTCCCTTCATAGAAAATCTTTCCTATAATATTTGTTTCAAATATTCATATGAAAAAGTATAGGAATTATATAACTAGAAACTTGGAAACAATCTGAATGGGCTCTGTAGCCATTAGAAATACTCTGGATATGTATTTACTGGAGTGGAAAAATAATCACATGAGGTTAAATGAATGAAGGAAGTTTCTGGACATCAAAAAATGAATGAATAAGTTAGAGGAATGAATGAATGCTGAGTAAAGACCTGTATTGCCTCCTTGAAAAGAAGGGTATGTTTGAGATTGAAAAAAAATAATAAATAAGCTTTCACCTGTCAAAATCTTGCAGCTGATATTTCAGATTTAAACTTTGAATATTAAAACTAATCATTTTAGAATGATATTTAACTTTCCAAAATGATATAATTAGTATGTTCTTAATTTCTTATAACTATTTCAAAATGAGGCATGTCAATTGCATTAGAGGTCCTGATGAAGTTTTGACTACATCTTTATTTCAAAATATAACACAGACTCTGGAGCCAGACTGCCTGGCTTCAAATATTGGTTCCTCCACTTGCTAACTTTGTGCACTTCGGCATTTTATTAATTTATAAAAGAACAATAGTAACAGTTGCATCAGATGCTCTTGGTGCCATGACTGTAATTCCTTGGCCTCCCCAAATATTCCCTATACACATTTCACATACCCACCTTCCCACATTGCTCTGCCACAAGATATTCTCTGGCCATGGCACTGTGCTTGCCTCCTCTCTGGAAAGGTTGGAAATGCAGGAAACACTTTCAGAAAATAATGGTGGATGTTAGCAGGTAGATACCTGGCTGTCCCCTGACCCCATAGGGCAGTCCTGAGGTGTGCTTCAGACAGTCTTGCAGAGGGTCCTCGAGGATTTGGGCCTTCATTGTCTATAACAGTAATAAGCTCATTATTGCACCCTTCCCTTCTTTTCCTTGTCCCACTTCCCAACACACTCACAATTCTTCTTGTGATCACCTTTTATACCCAAAGCTCTTCTCTGAGAGGAATCCAATCTAAGGTAATCATATTTAACTTCTGAAGTTGTAAAAATTAAATGAAATTATGCAAGTAAAGTTTTTGCCTTATGTATTTTGATGTTCTGTTGTTAGGTCATACATGCTTAGAATTGGAATGTGTTTTTGGAAAATCAATCCTTGTGTAATACTTATCTCTATCTCTGATAATTTTTCTTGTTCTGAAGTCTTCTTTGTCTCATATTGATATAGCTAATCCAGGTTCCTTTTGATTAGTTTTACTATGGTAAATTTTTCTCTGCCACTTCACTTTGAACTTATTTGAGATTTTATGTATAAAGCAAGTTTCTTATAGACAGCAGCTTTATTTTTTACCCACCCTGACAATTTATTTTTAATTTGCGTATCATTAATATGATTGGAATATTTTCTATCATTTTTGTAGCCATTTTATATACATTTGTTCTTTGTTTATTTTCTTCTCTTTTTCTGCCTTCTCTGGTTTTAATCAAATATTATATAATTCCATTTTATCTTCTCTTTTATCATATCAATTGTGTTTCTTTAAAAATATTAATGGTTTCCCTAGAGCTGCAATATACATGTTTAACTAATATAAGTCCACCTTAAATGAACACTATCCAGCTTCAAATGTAGTCTAGTCACCTTGTAATAATTTTCACAATTGCTTTCTCCCATCCCTTATGCCACTGCTTTTAGTCATCCAATATAGGCATACTTTGTTTTATTGTGCTTTACTTTATTGTGCTTCACAGGTACTGTATTTTTACAAATCAAAGGTTTCTGGTGACACTGTGCCAAGCAAGTCTATCAGTGCCATTTTCCAGCAGCATTTTCTCACTTCATGTTTCTGTGTCACATTTTGGGAATTCTCAAAATGTTTCAAACTAATTCATTATTTTTTTTATTTGTTATGGTGAGCTATGATCAGTGATCTTAGATGTTACTACTGCAAAAAGATTACAATTCCCTGAAGGCTCAGGTGATGGCTAGCATGTTTTAGCAATAAAGTGTTTTTAAATTAAGGTATATACATTGTTTTTTAGACATGAAGCTATTGCACATTTAATAGACTATAATACTGTATAGTGTAAACATAACTTTTATATGCACTGGGAAGCCAAAAAAGTGTGTGTCTCACTTTATTGCAATATTTGCTTTACTGGGGTGGTCGGGAACCAAACCCACAATGTTTCTGAGATATGCCTGTACACTGATGCTATTATTACTTTAAACAAGCAGTTATCTATTAGATTTATATGAATAAAAATTATAAAATATTTATTTTCTCTTAATTATTTCTCTGATGCTTTTCCTTTCTTTATATAGATCAAAATTACTGAATAAAATAATTTTTCTTTTTCCTGAAGAACTTCTATCAAGACATCTTGTAGCAATTGTCTATTGGAAATGAATTCCCAGATAAAAAATGAGCTTTTATCTGAAAAATTCTTTGTTTCTCTTTCAGTTTTGAAAGATAATTTCTCTAGGTATAGAAGTCTAGGTTGGTGATATTTTTCTTCCAACATTTTAAATATGTACCTCACTCTCTTCCTGCTTGCATGGTTTCTGATGGGAAGTCTGCTGAAACACTTATCATGCCCCTCTATAGGTTTTATGCTAGGCTTCTTTCAAGATTTTCTTTGTCTTTTGTTTTCTGAAGGTTGACTATAATATATCTAGGTGTAAATTTTTTGGTATTCCTTCTGTTCAGTGTTTTCTGAGTGTTCTTGAGCTACATTTTGATGTCTGTCCTTACTTTTTAAAAAATTCACAGCAATTATTATTTCAAATATTTCCCCTGCTCTGTTCTCCCTTTCTTCTCCTTCTGGTATTCCAGTTATGTCTATTTTATGTCTTTTTAAATTGTCCAACTATTCTTGGAACTTTGGATCTTTTTTAAAAAATACATTTTTTTCTCTTTTTATTTCAGTTTGGGGATTTTCTATTGATCTATCTTCAAGACCACTGATTATTTTCTTAGCTGTATCCAGTAAGCTAATGAGTCTACCAAAGGCATTCTTTATTTCTATTACAGTGATTTTTATTTGTAGCATTTCCTTTTGATTTTTAAAATATTTTCCTTCTTTCTATTTACATTATCCATCTTTCCCTGCATGTTGTCTACTTTTTCCATTAGTCTTTAACTTATTAATCATAGTTATTTCAAATTCCCTGTGTAATAGTTCTAATGCCTTTATTGTATCTAAGTCTCTCTGCTGTTTGCTTTTTCTCTTTAGACTGTGTTTTCTCTTGCCTCTTATCATGTCTTAGCATTTTTTAACTGAAATCTGGACATGATATGCTGGGTAATAGGAACTGAGGTAAGCAGGCCTAAGTGTGAAGTTTTATGTTAATCTGACTTGGAGTTGGGCTGTATTTAATACTTGTTGTAGCTGTAGGTGACAGGCCCTTCAAATTCCTTCACTGTCCTTGCCAATGTCTCTCTTGTTATTGAGCTAACTTAAGTTCTCCTCCTTAGAGAAGCTTATTTCATGCAGCTCTTTCTGTTAGAACCCACTGTTGGTGAGGTGGTATATGGTGTGTGTGGGGAAAACAGTCTATAATCTTTTGATTAAGTTTTATTATTTTAGTGGACCTGTTTCCCTGGTCTATCACTTTACAAATATGTTTCTTAACATATTTTCCTCCCTCAGGTGAGACAGCATGGCTGGTGGGGTCTAGAATCAGATAAAAGACTTTCCCTTAGATGGGGTAATCCTCTGGTTGTCTTTTCTTATAGAGAGTAGATCTTTGTTATGGGGAAAGCTCTGGGCATATTTCACGTGGTTACTCTTCTCCTCCCCCTGCCAGAGTCTAGAGAGGATCTTTCTTTGCTCTTCTCCATGTTTGGGGATTTTTGTTCTACATTTTATGCAGTATTGTGAGGTGTTTTGTAGAAAGAGGTCTTCAGATTATCTAGTCCATAATTGTACTAGAAGTGGAGTCACTCAATTCATTATTCAACAGTATGTATTGAGCATATACTATGTGCCAGCCATTGTGTTAAGTCACAGAAATAAACTAGTAACTAATTTAGATGTAGACCTTGATTTTCCAAAATTTAGTCTTGTGGATGAGAATATTATTGCAAAAGGAATTATAATAATATGATTGTGGTATATATGAAGCAAAGGAAAAAAAATGAGTGTTTACTGAAGTACCTATCTGCTGCCTTCTCTTAACAGGCTCTCCATTCTTTGATGGAGTTCTCTACTTAGAGTACTTGATTTCTTTATATATCTCAGGTCATTCTCACTCTGCCCTGAGCTCATAAATTTCTATGTTTCCTTCCTTCCAGTTCTCAACCTTTTGACTGACATCCTCCATTTTCCATAGTCTACCTCCTATGCATCATAGCCTTAGTTCCTTCCTATAAATTTTAAAGAATTTTTGATTAATTAAAAACAAACATTATGGGAAAACTGGATATCCACATGCAAAGGAATGAAGTTGGACTCATCTTATACAATATATAAAAATTAACTTAAAATGGATTAAAGACCTAAACATAAGATCTGAAACTATAAAACTCCTAGGAGAAAACATAGTGGAAAAACTTCATGACATTGGATTTGGCAATGACTTCTTTGATAAGACACCTAGAGCACAGGCAACAATACCAAAAATAGACAAATGGGACTATACCAAATTTTAAGACTTCCTCATAGTAAAAGAACCAACAGAGTGAAAAAGAAAGGGGAATGTATGGAATGGGGAAAAATACTCACAAATCATATATCTGATAAGGAGTTAATCTTCAAAATATATAAAGAATACCTACAGCAACACCAACAACAAATAACACAATTTTAAAATGGGCAAAGGACATGAACAGACATTTCTTCAAAGATATACAAATGGCCAACAAGCATATAAAAAGATGGTCAACATCACTAATAATCAGGAAAATGCAAATCAAAACCGCAATGTGATATCATCTCATGTCTGTTAAAATGACCACTATAAAAATAACAGAACATAACAAGTGTTGATGAGAATGTTGAAAAATTGGAACCCTTGTACACTGTTGGTAACATTGTATAATGGTACAGCCAATATGATAAACAGTGTTTTCTCAGAAAGATCGCAAATAAAATTACCTATGAACCAGCAATCCCGACAGATTTGAAAGCAGTATCTCAAAGAGATACTTTCACATACATATTTGTAGCAGAACTATTCACAATAACTAAGAGGTAGAAACAACCCAAGTGTCCATCAACAAATGAATAAACAAATATCATATATACATACAACAGAATATTATTCAGTCTTTATAAAGAGGTAAAATTTGTCAGTGCCACAGTATGCCTGAGCCTTGAAGGTCATTATGCTAAGTGAAATACATAAATCACAAAATGATAAAGACTGTATGATTCTACTTATATGAAGTGTCTAAAGTATTTAAATTCTTAGAAACAAAAAGTAGAATGTTGGTTGTAAGGGGCTGGGTTGGAGAGGGAAAAAGAAGTTGTTCAATCAGTATAGAGTTTCTGTTTTGAAAGATGAAAAAGTTCTAGAGATCTATGCACAAGGTGCATTTAGTTAACAATGCTATACTGTGCACTTAAAAATGGTTAAGATGGTAAAAAATACCCTTTATAAGACTTTACTTAAATTTTTAGCTATGAATTTATGACTTTCTATTTTTTTGAATTTTCACAGACACACATATTTGTCTCCACTATAATGTAAGTTTAAGAATTAAGTGCATACTCTTGTATAAATAATAATCTCTCCACTGATTAAAAAAATATAAAATTTTATACCACAACTATATTCCAAAATACATTTTTTTGCAACTAGTGCAGTAAATCTCCTGACAACCTGAGCTAATTTACACATCAAAGAGATTTTATTTTTACAATAAGTTCAGATATCCCACACAAAGAAAATTAAGAATTAAGAACATGTCTCTTTTATCCAGAAAATTACTCTACTTTTCAGCCTCCCTTTAATTATAGGAAATTATACTCTTTCTATTTTCTGAATTTTACTAAATTAAGTGTGCATAGTGCTAAAAAGAAGCCAGCTAAAAGCTTTGGTTCCAGTTCATCAAATTTTTTTTTTAAATTATGAGCAGTTAATCAAAATAAGGCCCTGGAGGAAAGGCTTAAACAGTGAGGATTAGATAGGAAAATAGAAGGCTCTGGATGGTGTGCAGAGGGTGATGATGAGAAATACTACAGAGCCTATGAGGAGAAGAAATGGAGCTGGGTTGGAGGATCAGGAATTTTAAGTTAGATTTAGAAATGGTGTCTTTGGGGTTCTTACTGAATTATAAAAATGAATGTATTGGTCATGAATTTATTTGAATTTGTTATTATTCATCTTCATGAGAACTCTGTAAGGTGAGTGTTTTTATCTCATAGAGGCCAGGAGAAGCTGAGGAACTTTCTTGAGATCACACAGCTACTCCATAACTGGGCCAGGAATTTTGACCAGATTGCTAGATTCCAAGGCCTAAGGTTAATGCTTTTCACCAACCTTCTCATCCCCATATTCTGCCCAAAGGCCAGAGAATGGACTAGTGGCCTTTCTCAATGAGCCAGACTGTGTTCATTGATGTGGGTCCATCATAACCAACCCAGGAACCACAACATAGTTCACATGGTCCTGGAGAGTTGACAAATGGGGGACAGCACACATGCCCTCCACTTTCATCCTAACCCTATTCATACCATTCAGGAAAAGACTGTGTGATGTTCTCATCCTCTCATTCTCATCCCTCAGAATGAGAGGATAAAAAGAGTGAAAGTCCTAATACTTCATAAAGTTTCAGACTCCATAATGCAGAGTGATCAGTTTCCAACATAATGGTTAATAAGTGAAAATACCATTAAAATATAACACCCATTATCAGATGTTAGGGGTAAAATTATGGTCAACTGATTAATAGATGTAAATTTAAAAAAACCTATACACATCATATTTTATCTGCTATTGTATACTTATATACATACATGTATTTATGCCTATACTTATATAAATAATGTGCTTAAATTAAATGCTACAGCAACTTCAAAAATAATTATTTTACTGTAAATCAAAATCATTAGCAAACTCTTGCTCCATAATTCTTGTGAATACAAGTTTTCAATCCCCAAATAGTATTTCAACTGATGGTTTATGTTTTGACTTTTCCTAATGGAACTTGGTCTCATACTGTCAAGGGCTATGAACATAGCTTTCATGTCTTTGTAAAATCTCAACTCAATTTTTGTTTATTGAGCAATTATTAACATTGGATTCTGAAAGCTGAAGAAATACATAATTTGTTTACAATAATATAATTAGGTTTTGCTAAGTTTTCACTAAGTGTTATATGAAAAATAAAGATATACATTGGTGGGAAAATATACGGTGAGTTACAAAGAATTTAAAAACAGCCTGATTGGCTAAAAGGCTGCCTCCTGTAGGGGGTGTTGTGCAGCACAGCTCAGAGCCTCCTTCAGGACTGAGAGATTCATTTCCCAGCTCCTGGCAATCTTCTTCGGAAATAACTCCATTAGAGAAAATCTACATGCTCCTGGTCATATTCCCCTTTCCAGGCCCTTGTGGGCACATCAAGGCCCAGTGCCCTGCCCCACCTTGGGACAACTCTGAGAAGCCATCTCCAAGTGGCCAGCTGAGGTCTCTGTTGAGACAGATCACAGCTACCCTGACCCTTTGCCCAATTCTGTTTTTTTCTTTCTCAAGATCATCTCTCAAGGAACTTTCAACACTCAGACCCCCATCTTAGGGATTTCTTTCTAGCAACCAATCTGCAACAGTTCCACACCTCTTGGCCCTTCTCCCTTAGGCCCAAATAATCAACCTCACTTTGTTGTTGCCCATGTGAGGAATTGTCTCAAACACTTGGCAAACCTTTGTTGAAGGTGTCCTAAGTCTCAGGCACTGTGCTTCCAAAGAGGAATACAGAGGAGAATGAGACATAATTGTTGCTAGGGATGAGTGAAAGCTGTGGGTGAAAACACATATACCAATGTTCACAGCTCGTTATCATTCTCATCCATCTGGTACCCCACAATGTATTTTTCTTTTGCTACTGACAATTAAGGTTATTACATTTTTATATGGGCACACAAATATCTTGTAACTCCCTACTTCCATCTTTCTCCTGATTGTAGCCCAGTAGCCAATAAACATTTTCTTTCTTCTTTCATTTCCTATGTAATTCTCACAAACATTCATAAGATGAAGGAAAAAGAAAGCTGTGAGAATCTATATCATCAATCTTGGAAGCCCACTGAGGGGTCCCTTCTGGATTTCTACCAATAATGTTCTTCTCTTATAATTTCTATGTACATTTCTTTAAGCAAGAATAGAGAAAAATAATATTTTTATTATTTATTCATGAATTGTGTTTTGTTTTTGTCTTTTATCTTTAATACAAAACACAATATTTCACCATCATTATGTAATGAATTGATGATGGACTAGTCTGAACTTCCCAGACCTTGGAATATGTAATATCAGGTATATATGTATATGTGTGTGTGTATGTGTTTAAATAGACCAAATAATTTAATTTAAAGTAAATAATAGTAAAATGCATTAAGCTTTTAAGCAAATTAATCCTTATCCAGCCTTAGTGTGACCACCCCAGCTCTATAAAGGAGAATCAAAGTGTTGGGTATTGTGAGTTTGGGTTTAACTGTACTGAGTTTGAATCCATATTGTGCATTGATCAGCTGTGGGACGTCAGGCAAGATCTAGCCATGTGACTCTGGGAGCGGTTATTTGGTTGTTTCTTTATTTTAACATCTTTATTGGAGTGTAATTGCTTTACAGTGATGTGTTAGTTTCTCTTTTATAACAAAGTGCATCAGCTATACATATACATATAACCTCATATCTCCTTCCTTTTCCATCTCCCTCCCACCCTCCCTATCCCACCCCTCTAGGTGGTCACAAAGCACCGAGCTGACCTCCCTGTGCTATGTGGCTGCTTCCCACTAGCTATCTATTTTACATTTGGTAGCGTATATATGTCCATGCCACTCTCTCACTTCGTCCCAGCTTACCCTTCCCCCTCCCTGTGTCCTCATGTCCATTCTCTACGTCTGCATCTTTATTGCTGTCCTGCCTCTAGGTTCTTCAGAACCTTTTTTTTTTTTTTTAGATTTCATATATATGTGTTAGCATCCAGTATTTGTTTTTCTCTTTCTGACTTACTTCACTCTGTATGACAGACTCTAGGTCCATCCATCACTACAAATAACTCAATTTCATTTCTTTTTATGGCTGAGTAATATTCCATTGTATATATGTGCCACATCTTCCTTATCCATTCATTTGTCGATGGACACTTAGGTTGCTTCCATGTCCTGGCTATTGTAAATAGTGCTGCAATGAACATTGAAGTACATGACTCTTTCTGAATTATGGTTTGCTCAGGGCATATGCCCAGTAGTGGGATTGCTGGGTCATATGGTAGTTCTATTTTTAGCTTTTGAAGGAAACTCCATACTGTTCTCTATAGAGGCTGTATCAATTTACATTCCTACCAACAGTGCAAGGGGGTTCCCTTTTCTCCACACCCTTTCCAGCATTTATTGTTTGTAGATTTTTTGATGATGGCCATTACGACAGGTGTGAGGTGATACCTCATTGTAGTTTTGATTTGCATTTCTCTAATGATTAGTGATGTCATGCATCCTTTCATGTGTTTGTTGGCAATCTGTATATCTTCTTTGGAGAAATGTCTGTTTAGGTCTTCTGCCCAGTTTTGGATTGAGTTGTTTGGTTTTTTGATATTGAGCTGCATGAGCTGCTTGCAAATTTTGGAGGTTAATCCTTTTTCAGTTGCTTCATTTGCAAATATTTTCTCCCATTCTGAGGGTTGTCTTTTCGTCCTGTTTATGGTTTCCTTTGTTGTGCAAAAGCTTTTACTTTAAGCCTCTTTGGTAAAATGGTTATAATAATACCTGTCTCATGGCATGGCCATGAGGGTTAAGTGATTGACGGAAAGAACAGGAAGCACTTGGGAGGTGTTTGTGATAGATGCTCAGCAAACGGAAGCTATCTTATTTAGGTTGAATGAGTTTAGAATTTTACATTTAAAAGCCAAAACATATTTCAATTACATAGTAAAATAGAACCACAGATTTTCCAGCACCGCAATGGTTTCCTCAGTTGAATTATGAAGAACTGTAAAGCATAGTGATTGCTTGACATACGCATGAATTTTATCCTCAACAATGCCTCCTTCCCACAGGGCTTCCAGTCCTCAAAAAATACATTTGAGGTTTCATTTGCTGCGGGATATTTCACTCTTATGGACATATTGTTAATAAAAGGAGTCAGGGGTCTTCCCTTTCAGCACAGTTGTTGGGAGTCTGCCTGCCAATGCAGGGGACACGGGTTCGTGCCCCGGTCCAGGAAGATCCTACATGCCGCGGAGCGGCTGGGCCCATGAGCCATGGCCACTGAGCCTGTGCATCTGGAGCCTGTGCTCCACAACAGGAGAGGCCACAAGTGTGAGAGGCCCATGTACCACAAAAAAAAAAAAAAAAAAAAAGGAGCCAGAGTTTTTAATTGCCCAGGAACTTCTCCTTCCTCTTCTGAGAATCCCTTAATAATACTGTGTTGCAACATTTTGGACAAATACCTATCTTTTCTGAGTACTTAATGTCCTTGTCACTGGTCTCTAACAGTATGACAACTTTTTCAGGTGGCTCGATGGTAAAATGTTTCTCTGAATGGGAGATGAATTATTTGTGGTCATCTTGTTCACTAGAGGCATTTTACATCACTGAACTTAATTCACTGGGTTTTGAGAAATTGTATATGTAATCTGTTTTACATTCATGAACTTGTCTTCCTCAGTTTATTTTATACTGTCCAAAGAAATCTGAGGTTTATGGACAGGTGTTTTATAAACATGTATGTCCTTGACATTTTATCATTTATATTATTCATGGCCCTATAGTACTTCTAGGCAATTTAAATAGTTTTCCTTGCCCTCATACGCTTGCCGCAATATTCATTGTAGCACTATTTGCAATAGCCAGGATATGGAAGCAACCTAAAGGCCCATCAACAGAGGAATGGATAAAGAAGATGTGGTACATATATACAATAAAATATTACTTAGCCATAGAAAGGAACGAAATTGTGCCATTTGCAGAGATGTAGATGGATCCAGAGACTGTCATATAGAGTGAAGTAAGTCAGAAAGAGAAAAACAAATATCGTATAATATCACTTATATGTGACATCTAGAAAAATGGTACAGATGAACTTATTTGCAAAGCAGAAATAGAGACACAGATGTAGAGAACAAACGTATGGATACCAAGGGAGGAAGGGAAGGTGGGATGAATTGGGAGATTGGGATTGACATATATACACTACTATGTATAAAATAGATAACTAAAAAGAACCTACTGTATAGCACAGGGAACTCTACTCAATGATCTGTTGTGACCTAAATGGGAAGGAAATCCAAAAAAGAAGGGATATATGTATGCATACAGTTGATTCACTGTGCTGTACAGCAAAAACTAATGCAACATTATAAAGTAACTATACTCCAATAAAAATTAAGTAAAAAATAAAGTATATGTTCAGATACTTAAAAAAATAAAATAAAATAAAATACCATGTTTTCCTTGAAAAACCAGAATCTCAACTCCATCATATTCCTAGATAATATTTTTTGACTGAGTGCAAAGCACATATTGTAGTTCTGTTGGATAAATGCTCAGCAAAGTCATTTTAAATAAGTTTATGAGTTTTTTTTTTCCCTGTGATATCTTCATCTGGCAGTTAAATATTTCCTGGGTCTTGACAGTAAATTCTAAAGAATAAATTTCAGAGTGACCTGTTTCTCTCAGCAGATGACTTGGCTTCCTATATTTCACAGTGAACGTAAGATCTTTGTAGCAAATGTGGGTTTTGTTTTGTTTTATCATGGTATGTTTAGGCTATATGGGTAATAAAGTGGGCATTCTCCTGTCGTTTTATAGGAGAGTGATTAATTCTAGGGCAGATAATATGATTGATCTGAGGATTATATGAAAGAAGCACTATGCTTCCCTGGAGGTCATAGGAAAACACTGGGTTGGGGACACAGACATATGGCTCCTGCCAGAAAATCTTTCTAATATAAGTAGCATGGCATCAGTCATTCATTCATTCATCCACACAACAAATATCTGTTGAAGACTTATCATCTTCTAGGTACTGGGACACAGCTACAAACAAAACAGGAACGATCACTTCCCTCATAGAGCATACATCCTGATGTGGAAGAGGGTGATAGAACAGACTTAGAAAAATAATGCAGATACTATAGCAATATAGAGAAAACAACAAAATCGTTACCTCTGGGCATGGAGATTTGGGAAAGGCTCCCTGAAGAGTCACATATGACTGAGTCCTAACTCATGGGCAGAAGTCAAGGGGATCTCAGGAAGAGCCTTGGCACTGAGGGTACAGTACTGAAGAAGACCTGGGGTAAGAAAAAAGCTTGGGATGAACCACCAACAGTAAGATCAAGGTAGCTCTATTGTGTTGAAAGAGGGACTGACTATTGGGATGTTAAGTTGGAGAAGTCTTGTCCATTCCAGATGGTGAGAAACTTGGGGAGGCCATCAGAGGACATGAAGCGAGGAGAGTCACATTACATTTTAGTAAGATTATACTGGCTGCAATGTTCAGAGGAGATTGTAAGTGAAGAAACAGAGATACTAGAGGAAAGTTTCTTTCAAGAGGCCATGCCAAGGTTCAGATGGCTGTGTGTCTGTTGAGAGAGCAGAGTGGGGAGGGGGATGGAAACTGTAGGGCTTCCCAGCAAATTCTGACAATAATTTGACCTGGTGCCAAGGGTAAAACCATCTCTTTGTTCCATGTTCCCTGAACCCTGTAGCCTGATAAACTTTTGCATATTCTCAGTAATTTAACTTTGACTTACTGAGATTGTTTAGCAAAAGGTAAAGACATATCAATGTTAGTTTGAGTACCTACAGATGACTAAGAAGGAGACTTCAAGAAAAGAGCAGATAATCCAATATTCTCAGTAAAGGATTAAAGCCTATTTACATTTAAATATTAGCATTTGATGCATGTTCTAGTCTGTCAAAGTAATAGATACTGTTTATGTATAACATCTGCCAATGGAAAGTGAAATAAAATCCCAATTTTAAAGAGCAGACTTACAAATGCATTTGGGAATACAATTATTTTTTATGCTAGGAAAGGCTGGTCTTACAACACACTATAACAGAGTTTTCTATTCTTACTTTCTCAGTTATCACTTAAAAAATGTTAAACTATCAAGTGAAAGAAGCCAGTCTGAAAAGGCTGCATACTATATGGTTCCAAATATATACATTCTGGAAAAGACAGTGAAAAAAATCTGTGGTTGCCAGGGATTCATAAGAAGGGGAGTAGGATTGAATAGGTAAAATACAAGACACATTTTAAGGTGGTGAAACTATTCTGTATGATACTGTAATGGTGGTTACCTGGCAGCATGCAGTTGTCAAAACCCATAGAACTTTATAGAACAAAGAGTGAAACTTAATCTGTGGACACTTAAATTTCACTTAGGAATTTGGGGATCTCAGGGTGGAATATAGACTATGACAAAAAATATAAATGTATTACAAACATATAAAACAAACTTATTGAAGGCAGAGGGAATAAAAGATGTTGAATTAAGTAGCTTTGGAAAGGAGTCTGTGAGACTAAAGCCAAGGTAATTATATATAAGCATTGTGCTCTATTGATAAAATTATTTCCTAAATGGGTAGGGGTTACAAATTTTGCTGCTGCTATACAGTTACACTGGAATTGAATCATTAAATAGTTCATGAGCAAAGGTGAGAGCCAGGTTTTTCACTGTTGGAATGGAGTTCACAGATAAGCATGGGGAGGAAGCTAGAATAATCCATGTGGTAAAAGAGTTGGAAGCCAACAGAACTCATGTTTAGTTACTATAGATACAGAGGTTTAGATATAGAAATACTCATAGATATGTGTAAATACACAAGTTAATATACACACATATATTTCCCTGCTCTGTCAACTGGGGTAGGTTAAAAGGAACAATACCCCAGTGAATCAACACATCTAGTGCCGAGATCTTGGTTTCTAATACTATTCTCCAATAATAGGAACCAGAGATCATTGGAGAAATGGCTCGTTCTAGGACTGGTGCACAAAATATACACAATGAACCTAGAGAATCTTGCACTGTCAGAAAGTAAGGAAGTGCTCAAAAAAGAGAAACCTACATTGATGGAGGTATGCTGACATGACACAGGAGTCAATTCAAAGAACTCCCATTGGCTAAAACTGAAACAATTTGAGAAAACAAAATAAGTATAGAAATTTTGGGTCTTAACATTTTTCCCATGTATTGGGTTTTTACAGCTTTTTTTCATGTAATTGATTTCCAGTCTCACAGTGTTGTGGTCAAAAACATGCTTGATACGATTTCAATTTTCTTAAATTTTCCAATGCTTGATTTGTGACCCAAGATGTGATCTATTCTGGAGAATATTCCATGTGCACTTGAGAAGAAAGTGTATTCTGTCGCTTTTGGGTGGAATGTACTATAAATATCAATTACATCTATCTGGTTTATTGTGTCATTTAAAGCTTGTGTTCCTTATGTATTTTCTGTTTAGATGATCAATTGATGTCAATTGGTGTAAATAGTGTAACTATTATTATTGTGTTACTGTCAATTTACCCTTTCATCGTTGTTAGCATTTGCCTTATGTATTGAGGTGCTCCTATGTTGGGTGCATAAACATTTATAATTGTTATACCTTCTTCTTCGATTGATTCTTTGATGATTATGTAATGTCCTTCCTTGTCTCTTGTAACAGTCTTTATTTTAAAGTCTATTTTATCTGATATCAGTATTACTACTCCAGATTTCTTTGATTTCCATTTGCATGGAATATCTTTTTCCATCCCTTTAGTCTGTATGTGTCCCTGGGTCTGAAGTGGATCTCTTATAGATAGCATATATATGGATCTTGTTTTTGTATCCATTCCGCCAGTCTCTGTCTTTTGGTTGTGGAGATCACTGAAGAAATCAAAGAAGAAATTTAAAAATACATAGAAACAAATGACAATGAGAACCCAATGATCCAAACCTATGGGATGCAGCAAAAGCAGTTCTAAGAGGGAAGTTTATATCAATTTAATATAATTTCAAGAAATAGGAAAAATCTCAGATAAACAATTTAACCCTGCATTTAAAGCAACTAGAGAAAGAAGAACAAAGAAAACCCAAAGTCAGTAGAAGGAAGGAAAACTTAAAGATCAGAACAGAAATAAATGAAATAGAAACACAGAAAACAGTAGTAAAGATCAATAAAACTAAAAGCTTGTTCTTTAAGAAGATACACAAAATTGATAAAACCTTAGACAGACTCATAAGAAAAAAAGGGAGGGGATGCAAATCAGTAAAATTAAAAATGAAAATGGAGAAATCACAACTGAAACTGCAGAAATACAAAGGATTATAAGAGACTACTACAAACAACTATATGCCAATAAAATGGACAACCAGGAAGAAATGGACAAATTCTTGGAAAGGTACAATTTTCCAAGACTGAACAGGAAGAATTAGAAAATATAAACAGACTTATCACAAGTAATGAAATTGAAACTGTATTAAAATTCTTCCAAGAAACAAAACTCCAGGACCAGATGGCTTCACAGGTGAATTCTATCAAGCATTTAGAAAAAAATGAACACTCACCCTTCTCAAACTCTTCCAAAAAATTGCATAGGAACACTCCCAAATTCATTCTACAAAGCCACCATCACCCTGATACCAAAACCATAAAAATATATCACAAAGAAAGAAAATTATAGACCAATATCACTGATGCACATAGATGCAAAAATACTAAACAAAATACTAGCAAACAGAATCCCACAGCATATTAAAAGGATCATACACCACGATCAAATGGGATTTATCCCAGGGGTGCAAGGATTCTTCAATATATGCTAATCAATCAGTGTGATACACCATATAAACAAATTAAGGAATAAAAACCATATGATCATCTCAATAGATGCAGAAAAAGCTTTTGACAAAATTCAACACCCATTTATGATAAAAACTGTCCAAAAAAATGGGCACAGAGGGAACCTAACTCAACATAATAAAGGTCATATATGAGAAACCCACAGCAAACATACTCAATGGTGAAAAACTGAAAGCATTTCCACTAAGTTCAGGAAGAAGACAAGGATGTCCATTCTTGCCACTCTTATTCAACATAGTTTTGGAAGTCCTAGCCACAGCAATCAGAAAAGAAAAAGAAATAAAAGAATACAAATTGGAAAAGAAGAAGTAAAAGTGTCACTGTTTGCAGATGACATGATACTATACATAGAAAATACTAAAGATGTCACCGGAAAACTACTAGAACTAATCAATGAATTTGGTAAGTTTGCAGGATACAAAGTTAATGCACAAAAATCTCTGTCATTCCTATACACTAACAATGAAAACTCAGAAAGAGAAATGAAGGAAACAATCCCATTTACTGTTGCAACAAAAAGAATAAAATACCTAGGAATAAACCTACCTAAGGAAGTAAAAGACCTGTACCCAGAAAACTGTAAGACACTGATGAAAGAAATCAAAGATGACACAAACACATGGAGAGATATACATGTTTCTGGATTGTGGACTGAAAGAATCACTATTGTGAAAATGACCATACTACCCAAAGCAATCTACAGATTCAATGTAATCCCTATCAAGTTACCAATAGCATCTTTTACAGAACTAGAACAAAAAATCTTAAAATTTGTATGGAGACACAAAAGACCCCAAATAGCCAAAAGGGAAAAAAAACAGAGCTGGAGGAATCAGACTCCCTGACTTCAGACTATACTACAAAGCTACATTAATCAAGACAATATGGTACTGGCACAAAAACAGAACTATAGATCAATGGAACAGGATAGAAAGCCCAGAGATAAACTCACAGATCTACTGTCAACTAATCTATGACAGAGAGGCAAGCATATACAATGGAGGGAAGACAATCTCTTCAATAAGTGGTGCTGGGAAAACTGGACAGCTACATGTAAAAGAATGAAATTAGAACACTACCTAACAACTCAAAATGGATTAAAGACCTAAATGTAAGACCAGATGCTAAAAACCTCTTAGAGGAAAACACTCTGACATAAACCACAGCAAGATCTTTTTTAATCCACCTCCTAGAGTAATGTAAATAAAAACAAAAATAAACAAATGGGACCTAATGATTTTGCACAGCAAAGGAAACCATAAACAAGATGAAAAGACATCTCTCAGAATGGGAGAAAATATTTGCAAATGAAACAACAGACAAAAGATTAATCTCCAAAATATACAACAGCACATGGAACTCAATATCAAAAACAAAACAATTCAATTAAAAAAAATGGCTGGAAGATCTAAATAGACATTTCACCACCGAAGACATTCAGATGACAAAGAGGCACATGAAAAGATGTTCAACATCACTAATTATTAGAGAAATGTAAATCAAAACTGCAATTTGGTATCACCTCACACCAGTCAGAATGGCCATTATCAAAAAATCTAGAAATAATCAATGCTGGAAAGGGTGTGGTGAAAAAGGAACCCTCCTGCACTGTTGGTAGGAATGTAAACTGATACAACCACTATGGAGAACAATATGGAGGTTTCTTAAAAATCTAAAAATAGAGCTGCCATATGACCCAGCAATCCCACTACTGGGCATATACTTTGAGAAGACCATAATCCAAAAAGAGTCATGTACCACAATGTTCATTGCAGCACTATTTATAACAGCCAGGACATGGAAGCATCTTAAGTGTTGGTCGACAGATGAATGGATAAAGAAAATGTGGCACATATATACAATGGAATATTACTTAGCCATAAAAAGAAACAAAATTGATCTATTTGTATTGAGGTCAATGGACCTAGAGTCTCTCATACAGACTGAAATAAATCAGAAAGAGAAAAACAAATACTGTAGGCTAACACATATATATAGAATCTACAAAAAAAAAAAATGGTACTGATGAACCTAATTGCAGGGCAGCAATAAAGACATAGACATAGAGAATGGCCTTGAGGACACAGGGGGGAGTGTGAAGCTGGGGCAAAGTGAGAGTAGAATCAACATATATACACTACTGAATGTAAAATAGTTAGCTAGCAGGGAGCAGCAGCATAGTACAGGGAGATCAGCTTGGTGATTTGCGATGACCTAGAGACATGGGATAGGGAGGATGAGAAGGGGTCTCAAGAGGGAGGGGATATGGGGATATATGTATGCATATGACTGATTCACTTTGTTGTACAACAGAAAATAACAGTATTGTGAAGCAATTATTGTCCAATAAAGATCTATTAAAAATAAAATAAATAAAACAATAACAAAAAAATTTCCCAGCTTTATTGATATTTAACTGACATACAATATTTTGTGGTTTTAAGATGTACAATATGATAATTTGATATTTGTATATATTGCAAAATGATTACCCCAATGGGCTAGTTAATATCTCTATCTCCTTAAAAATTATAAACAAAAGTTAAAAATAAATGTCTGAGTTAATACTGATATAAATAAATGATTAAATAAATTTAAAAATTGGGGGAGAAGAGACAAATCTCACGTGAACAAGTATTCCAAGTAATTTATGCATGTTCTCTACCCTAAGGAAGGGAGGAGCTGGAACTTTCACAACCACTCCATGATAATGAAACCTCCTTTTACCCCAGGAAGGTTAGACATTCCACCTCAACCAGCAGTAAGAGGCATTCATAGCCTCATCTATGAGCTGGTATCTGTAAAAGTCTATTTTAGAGGCTGAACTTCCATGCCTAACTGGCGATAATGAGACACCACTTCCCCTCCCTACCAGAGTGGTCTCAGTGGAGACAATACTGACCAGGATATCCAACCTTCCCGCAATAAGAGATAACAAGGCAACCCTTCTATACATTATGGTATCACTAGGGGCCAAGGGGAAAGTTTAGATTTCCAACACCCTGCACAGTAACCAGACATCCTTCCTACTCTCCTCCAGATTCTTCATCATGGAGAATTAATGGAGAGTCTAAATTTCCACCTCTACCTGCCAGCAATGTTGTGGCACACCCACCTTCCCCCAGTGCTAAAACAGTAGATTTAAATAAGATCCAGAGTCTCATAACATGAAAAATACCAAAGACAGAATAAAAATATCACTCATCATACCAAGAACCAGCAGAACATAACTTCAGTAAAAAAAAAAAAAGGAAAAAAAAAAAAGACAATTTACAGACTCCAGTAAAAAGATGTCACAGAGGTTGGATTTACCTGACAAGGATAAGAAATTACAAAAATGCCTGAAGTAAATTTAAAAAATAGATTTATCAAAGAAATAGAATATATAAAGAAGAACAAAATGTAAATCTTAGAACTAAAAAATACAAAAATCTAAATAAAACATTTTGATGGCCCAGTAGATGGGCTAACTAAATGGGCTCAGTAGCAAAATAACTATGACAGAAGAAAGAATAAGTAAAATTAAAGATAGAATAGATGAAATAATGTAATACAAAAAGCAGAGAGAAATAGATTGAGTTTAATAACAATGAAAATGGAAAATACATCATCAGAACTAGAGAGAAGTAACTAAAACAGCAATGAAAGGAAAATATATGTAAATTTTTACATTAAAAAAATTGGTCTGAAATCAATAATTTAAGATTCAAAGTTAAGAAACTAGAAAAAGAAGAGAAAAATAAATCCAAAGCAAGCAAGTGAAAGGAAATAATAAAGATAAGAGCAGAAATCAATGAAATTGAAAGCAGATAGAGAAAAAGAAACAAATAGCTGGTTTTTTGGGGCTTCCCTGGTAGCACAGTGGTTGAGAGTCCGCCTGCCAATGCAGGGGACACTGGTTCGTGCCCCGGTCCGGGAAGATCCCACATGCTGCGGAGCAGCTGGGCCCGTGAGCCATGGCCGCTGAGCCTGTGCGTCCTGAGCCTGTGCTCCACAACGGGAGAGGCCACAACAGCGAGAGGCCCGTGTACAGCAAAAAAAATAATAAAAATAAATAAATAAAACAAAACAAATAACAAAACCCTATAGACCAATAATCCTCATGAATATAGACACAAAAATTCTTTAGAAAAAATGCAAATCAAATTAAGCAATATATGAAACAAATTATACACTATGCCATGGTGATTTATTCCAAAGGTACAGCTGTTTCCATATCCAAATATCAATAACTGTAATTCATCATATTTTTTAAAAAATTGCATAACCATGTCAATTGATTCAGTAAAAACATTCAGCAAAATTCAACAACAATTCATGATAAACAAGGTCAACAAAAGTAAATAAAGAGAAATTTCTTCAACCTGGTAAAGAATAACTAACTAAGACCTACAGGTAACATAATATTTTATGCTTTATCCCTAAAATCAGGAAAAAGGTGAGGATGCCAACTGTCAACACTGTTATTCAGCACAGGACTGGAAGTTCTAGCTAGTTCAATAAAGCAAGAAAAGAAATTAAATGTATGCATATAAGAGGATGAAAGAAAACTGTGGCTATTTGCAGAAGACATTATGGTCTGTACAGAAAATCTCAAGGAATATACAACATCTGCTTAGAACTAACATTTGAGTTCATCAATGTCACAGAATATAAGGACAACATACAAAAATCAATCACATTTCTATATACTAACAATGAACATATGGGAACCAAATTAAAATCATAATATTTTTCAGTGCTCAGAAAAGTGAAATATTTTTGTACAACAATATATGCTGAAAACAACAAAATGCTGAAGAAAGCAATCAAAGATAATCTGAATAAATGGAAAGACATTCCCTGTTCATGGGTTGGAAGACTAAACATAGTAAAAATATCAATACTCCTCAAATTGATAATGCAATTTCTTTCAAAATCACAGAAAATTTTTTGTAGATATAAATAAGCATATTCTCTAATTTACACGAAAGGCAAAATAACTGGAATAACTGAAATGATTTTGAAAATGTATAAAGTGTGAGGAATCACTTTCCACAATCATAAAACTTACTATGCAGCTACAATAGTTAAATTTGTGTGGAATTGATGGAGGTATAGACACATAAGTGAAAGAGACAACTAGGGTAATGCGAAATAAACCCAAAAAGGAATGGCAACTGATTCTTGACAAAGGTGAAAAAGTTATTATTCTTTGACAGAAAGATAGTCTTTTCAACAAATGCTACTCAAGTACTTGAACATCTATAGTTTTAAAAAAGTGAATTTCAATCTAAAGCTTACACTGTATCCAGTGTCTAACTCAAATTTTTTAAAACATAAAATGAAAAATATAAAACTTTTAGAAGAACATACAGAAAAAAATCTTTAGGACCTATGGATAAGTGAAGAGTTCTTAGATATGATAGCAAAAGCACAATTTATAAAAGAAAGAAAATTGATATATTGAAATTCATTAAATTAAAACATTTGGATGTGTAAAACATCCTGTTAACAGGATGAAAAGAAAATCTATAGATTAAGAGAACAACACATCTGAAAAAGTTCTCATATGTAGAATATACCAAAAAAATCCTCAAAACAAAATATATATATATATATATATATATATATATATAAAATTTACAAAAGACATGAACAGATTTTTTGCCAAAGACAATATATGGATGCCAAATAAGCATGTGTAAAGATAGCTGATGACACTAATTCCTACAGAATGCAAAATAAAACCCCAATCAATACATGTCTATGAGAATGGTTAAAATTAAAAATTGTGACACTGCTACATGTTGGCAAAGATGCAGAGAAACTAGATCATTCATAGTATACCATTCTAGAAAACAGCTTGACAGTTTCTTAAAAAAACTAAACATAGACTTACCATGTGATACAGAAATCACACTTCTGTGCATTTGTCTCAGAGAAATGAAAACTTGTGTCCACACAGGAAATTTAACACAAATGTTCATAACAACTTCATATACAATAGCCAAAAACTGGAAAAAAAAATGTCCTTTCAAGTGTGAATGATTAAACAAATTCTGATACATGATATCATGGGATAACATTCAGCAGTAAAAAGGAAAAAAGTATTAATACATTCAACAAATTGTGTGGGTCTCAAGGGGATTATGCTAAAAAATAAAAAAGCCAATCTGAAAAGATTACATATGTATAACTCCATTTTTATAATATTTTCTAAATTAAAAATTTGAGAGGTGCAGAACAGGTTAGTGGTACTAGGGGTTAAGGATAGCACATGGAAACTCTTTTTGTGATTATGATGGTAGTTAAACAAATCTACACACATAGACACACACACACACACACACACTGAGACACACACACACACACACACACACACACACTGGTGAGATCTGCATGAGGTCTGCAGACTGTATCAATATCAATTTTCTAGTCTACTATAGTACTAGAGTTATGTAAGATGTCACCATTGGAGAAATCTGGGGAAATGGTATGGAGCTACTCTACAATTTTTGCAATGTCCTGTGATTATGTCAACATTGAAATTGTTTAAAATGTCACAGAGGACACTGAGCTTCCTCACTGAGGAAAATACAACACTGTATTTCCATCAATCTGTCTTTATTAAGAGTTAACAGTTTAAAATACTTATGTAAGGTAACTGAATCATGTGTTTGATGCTAGCACGTTGGATAATTTATTCTTGGACTTGAGGGCTTTTCCAGAATGAGGGTGAGAAGAAGCAATCTTGATTGAGCTAGTGGTCTCAATCCATGGTAATGAGACTAGTAGTGGTATCCAAGGCCCAGGGCATCCCTGCAGAAAAGCACTAAAGATGAATAATGAGAATAATCTGGAGGTGGAGGTGTTGATAAGAAAGGTGACTATGTCTCATAAGGTGACATCTTTAGAGATGGGCTAAGCCCATGGGCACTGGTGACTGTGGAAAAGCCTCATAGAGTGTGGTGGCACCAGCTGTTGTAGGTAAAGAGAGGTCACTTAAGAAGGTAGTCATTATAGCCAGAAGGAGAAAATATAGACCACATTCTTATGAAAACATTCCTTTCATGTAATAAAAGAAAAATTAAAAAATTCTAACAAGAACTTGATTATTTTATAGAAAGCCAAAAAGTAACCAAAATCATATGTAAGAAAAAAGAAAAACATTTACATTTAAATCATCGTTCTTATAAAATAAAACATTTTTTTAAAATATATGTGAAAATACAGCCCAGAGAATGGGAGAAATATTTGTAAATCATATTTCTGAGGAGGGCCCAGAATATATAAAGAACTATTACAAGTCAACAATAAAAAGACAAATCACCCACCTAAAACATGGATAAAGGATTTGAATAGACTTTCTCTAAAGAAGATATACAAATGACCAATAATCACATGAAAAGATGCTCAAAATCGTTAGCCATTAGGAAAATTCAAATCAAAACCACAAGATATCACTTCATATCCACTAAGATAATTATAATAATTAAAAAAATAAAATAGCAAGTGTTGGTGAAGATATTGATAAAAATGAGATACTTGTGTGTTGGTGGTTGGATTGTAAAATGGTGCAGTCACTGTGGAAAGCAGTTTGGCAGTTCCTCAAAAAGTTAAACATAGAATTAAAGTATGATCCAGAAATTCCACTCCTAGTTATATGCCTGAGAAAATTGGAAACGTTTATTTACCAAAAAATTTGTACATGAATGTTCATAGCAGCATTATTAAAATAGCCAAAAAGTAGAAACCATCCAAATGTCCATTAACTGATGAATGGATAAACAACAAAACAGTCTTAATGTCCATATGAAGAAATATAATTTTTCCACTGAAATGAGTAAGGTATTATTACAAGCTGAACCTTGAGTAAAACATAAGTGAACCTTCAAAAAATTATGCTATGTAAAAGAATCAAGACAAAAAACCCCCACATATTGTATGCTTCCATTTATATGAAATGTCCATAATAGTCAAATCCATAGAAATAGAAAGCAGATTAGTCATCAGAGGATGGAGAGTTTGGATATATTTTGGAGGCTATGAAATGTTCTGGAATTAGTGGTGATGGATGCATACCGTACATACTAAAACCACTGACATATACACAATAAATGGTTAAAAAGTATATCGTGAATTATATCTTAATAAAAGAAATAGAGGGTTTCTTTCATTTTTAACAAATGGGTACTGAAGTTAAGAGAAATGAAGGAACATTACTAAACAACCGAGTCAGATATGAACAGCCTTGACTTTCTGAGAAACAAGAAAACAAGAGAAAAATTCAACAATTTAAAATTCATATAGCTTCTGCTCACTTTATTTTTAAGTCAAGTAGTGCATTTCTAAAGAATATAGTCAATTCTTAATTATTTCATGGCTTATACACTCTGGGATTTTTTAAAAAGCCTTCTGTGTCTCTGCCTGCAATATCTCAGTTGTATAGCAAGGAATTATGTCAGAGGATGGGTAGCAGACCATGAAATCAAATAAATTAATTTGGCTTGTAACTGATGTCATAAAAGTTCAATAATAGAAGCCTAAGTTGGCTTATATTTTGGATAAATTTGTACTTTCCCATTCTTGCAAGATTTAGTCATTGTCATGGAGGACACATAATTACGTCTGCCATTTGAGGTCTTGCCTTATGGCTGGTTAAAACATGATTTCCCCAGGTCCTTTGTGAGCACATCTTCTACTGTCAGTTCCATCAGAGAGACCATGAAATAAAAATATCTATCTTATATTAAATGTGCTGAGTCACAGTGATTTTCTTACTTTTCTCTCTGCATGTGTAGATCTATGGACTAAGATGTTGGCATGTCAACTTTGTTAGAGGAGTCCATCCCAAGTTACTAATAAAAGATCTATAGAAGTACATATTTTAAAACCTTCACTGTTGTGCTCAAAAGAAGAAAACTAAAAATCATATGCCACAATCTAGAGATAATTTCCACAGACTGTAGCCAAACAACAAGAAAAAAATGGATTGAAGGATGACACCTTAGATTCTGCATGTTCCCCCAGGAACCCAAACAATCTCTTTAGCTGGCAATGAAAAAACACAGGTATGCTAGTCTCAGCCTACAAAGATGTCATATTCTGTAATTTCAAGTTTTTGAAGAAATATTTTGATGAGACTATATATATGTTAATCACCATGTTAATGCTTTAAAGTTAGTGGATTTTGTTTAGGTGGAAAAGGATGGTAAGAAGCTAAAACTAGCAAATAAAACATAATTGGCTTTAGGGATAGACTGAAAAAAGAAACATTAACTGAAAAACAACAAGTCAGATTGAGCAGATGAGTTTACCTTCATTTTCACTCTGAATCTCATAGAAAAAGCAGGAAATATCTAAGACAAGGAATAGACTCAATACCAACTTGAAAAATACTTTCAAAATTAACAACACCATTTTGAGAAATTTTAAAAATATGAGATGGAATAGAAACCAGATAAAATTTAAAATATTAATTAAAATATGTAGAAATCTGTTGCAAACTATCAATTTTTATCAGGGAAGCCTGAGATAAAAGTCACCAATATCATGGGGAGATGATAGTTTTATCAACAAATGATGGTAGGGCAATCAAGTATAAGTATCACTACACATTTATTAGAAAGGTTAAAATAAAAGGGAAACCTGTGATACTAAATGCTGGCAAGAATGCAGAGCAATAGGACCTCTCACTCATTGCTTTGGGAATATAAAATGATACAGCCACTTTGGAAGACAATTTGGAAAGTATTTTGTTTTTGTAAATTAAACATATATTTACCACAGAATTCAGCAATTGAACTACATATTTGCTCAAGCAAACTGAAACCTTAAACTAGAACAAAACTCTGTACTTGAATGTTTATAGCAGATTTATTTGTAATTGCTAAACTTTGGGAGGGGGAAAAACACAAAACAAGATGTCTTTCAACAGGGAATGGAAAAACAAAGTGGTACCTGTGATTAAATAAAAACAGTTAAGGTATTGATACATGAAACAACATGGATGAAACTTAACTGCATTTTCTAAGTTAAATAAGCCTGCCATAGAAGGCTATATATCATAAAATTCCATTCATACAATATTTGGGAAAAGGAAAACTTATGGGATGAAAACATATTACATATTGGCACTGATTCATTGACTACAAAGGATTATATTTACTGAAAAAAAGGAAACTTTAATGTATGCAAATATAAAAATCAAGGGATACTATGGAATACCAGGATGGAAATCACACTGTGACAAATGAATCTAGCTGTATTACAAATATATGGAACAATTTAATTTAAAGGAGAGTGGATAAAAATAAATTTTGGGAAAGTATTTTGACTAGAAATCATATGTCTAAAGACAAAAATAACTGTACATAAACAATATACTATAGTTGTAAATATTAATTCATGGAAATACAAAAGACCCAGTCTAGCTAAAATAGTTTTGAAAAAGAAGAAAATTGGAGGCTCACATTTCCCAATTTCATAAGTTACTACAAAAGCTAGAGTAATTGGGACTTCCCTGGTGGTCCAGTGGTTAAGACTTCATCTTTTGATGCAGGCATGTGTGTTTGATTCCTGGCCAGGGAGCTAAGATGCCACATGCCTTGCCATGCCTTGCCACCAAAAAAACAAATCATAAAACAGAAGCAATGTTGTAACAAATTCAATAAAGACTTTAAAAATGGTCCACATCAAAAAAGAAAAAAAGTCTTAAAAAAAAAAGCCTACAGTAATCAATAGAGTGTGTTACTGGCATAAGGATGGACATATAGAACAGGGAATAAAAATAAGAATTCAGAAATAAGCCCAAAATTTTATGATCAACTGATGTTTTTACAAAGGGGCCAAGACCATTTAATGAAGAAAGAATAGTCTTTTCAACAAATGGTGTTGGGACAACTATATATTCACATGCAAAAGAATAAAATTTGACCCCACCTCATACCACATATAAAAACTAACTGAAAAAGGATCAAAACCTAAATGTAAGGGCTAAAAATATAAAACTATTAGAAGGAAACAAAGTGTAAGTCTTAGTGACATTGGATTAGGAAATATTCCTTATTTATAATACAAAGAAAATATATATTTTAAAAAATATATATATATATTTTTTTTATTTTTTTTTGTGGTACACGGGCCTCTCACTGTTGTGACCCCTCCCGTTGTGGAGCACAGGCTCCGGACGCGCAGGCTCAGCGGCCCTGGCTCACAGGCCCAGCCGCTCCGCGGCATGTGGGATCCTCCCAGACCGGGGCACGAACCCGCGTCCCCTGCATCGGCAGGTGGACTCTCAACCACTGCGCCACCAGGGAAGCCCATATTTAAAATATTAATTATATTTTATCAAAATTATTATTTTTTTCTTTCAAAAGACTTCATTAAGAAAATAAAAGGAGAGGGGGGTCAAGATGGTGGAGTAGAAGGAGGTGCACACAGTCCGTCTTGCGAGAGCACGGAACTCACAACTAACTGCTGAACAATCATTGACAGGAAGACACTGGAACTCACCAAAAAAGATACCCTACATCCAAAGACAAAGGAGAAGCCACAATGAGATGGTAGAAGGGGTGCAATCACAATAAAATCAAATCCTATAACCACTGGGTGGGTGACACACAAATTGGAGAACAATTATACCACAAAAGTCCACCGACTGTAGTGAAGGTTCTAAGCCCTATGTCAGGCTTCCCAACCTGGGGGTCTGGCAATGGGAGGAGGATTCCCAGAGAATCAGACTTTGAAGGCTAGAGGGATTTAATTGCAGGACTTTGACAGGACTGGGGGAAACAAATACTCCACTCTTCGAGGGCACACACAAAGTAATGTGCACATCAGGAGCCAGGGGGAAGGAGCAGTGACCCCATAGGAGACACAACCAGACCTACCTACTAGTGTTGGAGGGTCTCCTGCAGAGGCAGGGGGTGGCTGTGGCTCTCCATGGGGACAAGGACACTGACAGCAGAAGTTCTGGGAAATATTCCTTGGCATGAACATTCTCCAGAATAGATCACATCTTGGGTCACAAATTAAGCCTCAGTAAATTTAAGAAAATTGGAATCATATCAAGCATCTTTTCTGACCGTGACACTATGAGATTAGAAATAAATTACAGGGAAGAAAACGTAAAAAACAAAAACACATAGAGGCTAAACAGTATGAGACTAAATACCCATGAGATCATTAAAGAAATCAAAAAATACTTAGAGACAAATGACAATGAAAACATGACAATCCAAAACCTTTGGAATGCAGCAAAAGCAGTTCTAACAGGGAAGTTTATACAAATACAGTTCTACCTCGAGAAGTAAGAAAAATCTCAAATAAAAAATCTAGCCTTACACCAAAAGGAACTAGAGAAAGCAAAACAAACAAAACCCAAAGTGAGTAGAAGGAAAGAAATCATAAAGATCAGAGCAGAAATAAATGAAATAGAAACAAAGAAAAAAATAGCAAAGATCAATAAAACTAAAAGCTGGTTCTTTGACAAAATAAACAAAATTGATAAACCTTTAGCCAGACTCATCAAGAAAAAGAAGGAGGACTCAAATCAATAAAATTAGAAATGAAAAAGTAGAAGTTACAAAGGGCACCACAGAAATGCAAAAGATCATAAGAGACTACTACAAGCAACTCTATGCCAATAAAATGGATAAGCTGGAGGAAATGGACAAATTCTTGGAAAGGTACAATTTTCCAAGACTAAACCAGGAAGAATTAGAAAATGTAAACAGACCTATCACAAGTAATGAAATTGAAACTGTGATTTACTTTGTTAAAAAGCAGAAACTAATGCACCATTGTAAAGCAATTATACTCGGATAAAGATGTTAAAATATATATATATATAAAATTTAAAAAAATATCTTCCAACAAACAAAAGTCCAGGATCAGATGGCTTCACAGGTGAATTCTATCAAATATTTAGAGAAGAGCTAACACCCATCCTTCTCAAACTCTTCCAAAATATTGCAGAGGAAGGAACACTCCCAAACTCACTCTACAAGGCCACTGTCACCCTGATACCAAAACCAGACAAAGATACTACAAAAACAGAAAATTAAAGACCAATATCACTGATGAATATAGATGCAAAAGTCCTCAACAAAATACTAGCAAACAGAATCCAGCAACACATTAAAAGGATCATATGCCATGATCAAGTGGGATTTATCCCAGAGATGCAGGGTTTCTTCAATATACACAAATCAATCAATGTGATACACCATATTAACAAACTGAAGGATAAAAACCATATGATCATCTCAATAGATACAGAAAAATCTTTTGGCAAAATTCAACACCATTTATGATAAAAACTCTCCATAAAGTTGGCATAGAGGGAACCTACCTCAACATAATAAAGGCCATATACAACAAACCCACAGCAAACGTCATTCTCAATGGTGAAAAACTGAAAGCATTTCCTCTAAGATCAAGAATAAGACAAGGATATCCACTCTTGCCACTATAATTCAACATATATTTGGAAATCCTAGCCACAGCAATCAGAGAGGAAAATGAAATAAAAGAATACTAATTGGAAAATAAGAAGTAAACTGTCACTGTTTGCAGATGACATGATACTATACATAGATAATCCTAAAGATGCCACCAGAAAATTACTAGAGGTAATCAAAGAATTTGGTAAAGTTGCAAGATACAAAATTAATGCACAGAAATCTCTGGCATTCCTAAACACTAACAATGAAATATCAGAAATAGAAATTAGGAGAAAATCCCATTCAGCATTGCAACAAAAAGAATAAAATACCTAGGAATAAAGCTACCTAAGGAGGTAAAAGACCTGTACTCAGAAAACTGTAAGACACTAATGAAAGAAATCAAAGATGACACAAACACATGGAATATACCATGTTTGTGGACTGGAAGAATCAATATTGTGAAAATGACCATACTACCCAAAGCAATCTACAGATTCAATGTAATCCCTATCAAGTTACCAATAGCATTTTTTACAGAACTAGAACAAAAAAATCTTAAAATTTGTATGGAGACACAAAAAACCCCAAATAGCCAAAGTAACACTGAGGGGAAAATAAAAGAGCTGGAGGAATCAGACTCCCTCACTTCAGACTATACTACAAAGCTACATTAATCAAGATAATATGATACTGGCACAAACACAGAAGTATAGATCAATGGAACAGGATAGAAAGCCCGGAGATAAATCCACACACCTACTGTCAACTAAGCTATGACAGAAGAAGCAAGAATATACAATGGAGAGAAGACAATCTTTTCAATAAGTGCTGCTGGGAAAACTGGACACCTACATGTAAAAGAATGAAATTAGAATGCTCCCTAACATCATACACAAAATAAACTCAAAATGGATTAAAGACTTAAATGTAAGACCAGACACTGTAAAACTCTTAGTGGAAAACATAGGAAGAACACTCTTTGACATAAATCATGGCAAGATCTTTTTGATCCACCTCTTAGAGGAATGGAAATAAAAACAAAAATAAATAGATGGGACCTAATGAAACTTCAAAATTTTTGCACAACAAAGGAAACTATAAACAAGACGAAAAGACAACCCTCAGAATGGGAGAATATACTTGCAAATGAAGCAACTGACAGAGGATTAATCTCCAAAATTTACAAGCAGCTCATGTAGCTCAATATCAGAAAAAAACAAACAACCCAATCAAAAAATGGGCAGAAGACCTACATAGACATTTCTCCAAAGAAGATGGCCAAGAGGCACATGAAAAGCTGCTCAACATCATTAATTATCAGAGAAATGCAAATCAAAACTACAATGAGGTATCACCTCACACTGGTTAGAATGGGCATCATCAGAAAATCTACAAACAACAAATGCTACAGCGGGTGTGGAGAAAAGGGAATCAACTTGCACTGTTGGTGGGAATGTAAATTGGTACAGCCATTATAGAGCCATTATAGAGATCAGTGTGGAGGTTCCTTAAAAAACTAAAAACAGAATTACTCAGCAATAACTGGTAGAATGACCCAGCAATAACTCTACTGGGCATATACCCAGAGAAAACAGTGATTTCACAAGACACATGCACCCCAATGTTTATTGCAGCACTATTTACAATAGCCAGGTAATGGAAGCCACCTAAATGCCCATCGACAGATAAATGGATAAAGAAGGTGTGGTACATATATACAATGGAATATTACTCAGTTACAAAAAGGATCAAAATTGGGTCATTTAGAGAGACATGGATGGACCTTGAGACTGTCCTACCAAGTGAAGTAAGTCAGAAAGAGAAATACAAATGTCATATATTAACACATATATGTGGAATCTAGAAAAATGGTGCAGATGATCCAGTTTGCAAGGCAGGAATAGAGATACAGATGTAGAGAACAAATGTATGGACACCAAGGGAGGAAAACAGTGGTGGTGGTGGTGGTGGTGGGATGAATTGGGAGACTGAGATTGACATGTATACACTAATATGTATAAAATAGATAACCAATAAGAACCTGCTGTATAAAAAATAAATAAATAAAATAAAATTCAAAAGAAAAAAGAAAATAAAAAGACAATCCACTTACTGGGAGAAAATATTTACAAGTAATATATCTGTTAAGGAACTTATATCCAGAATATATAAAGAGCTCTTACAACACAGTAACAATAATTAAAAGGAACAATTAACAGAAAAGACGTTTCTGCAAATAATATATGCAAACTGCTGAAAAGCACATGAAAAGATGTTCATTGGTAATTAGGGAAAAGCAGGTTAAACTACTATGAGATATAATCCACTACCTCTAGCATGATTGTAATCAAAAGACAGATGAGACCAAGTATTGACAATAACATAGTAAAAATGGAATTTTACATACATTGCTAGTATGAATGGAAAATGGAAAACAATTTGACAGTGTCTTAAAAGGTTAAGTATGAATTAACCATACAAACCAATAAATCCATTTCTAGGACTCTTCACAAATGGAACAAAAGTATAAGTTTACAAAAAGACCTGTATATGAATGATCATAGCAGCATTATTTATAATTGTCACTAACTGGACAAAACTCAAATGTCTACCAACTGTTAAATGGATAAACAAATGCAGTATATCTATATGCTGAAATACTATTTGGCAATAAAAGAAAATAAAAGACTCATGTAAGCTAAAACATGGAAGAATCTCAAAACCGTTCAGCTAAGTTAAAAAAGCCAGACATAAAATATCACATATTGTATGATTCCATTTATATAAAATTTATGAAAAAGGAAAATCTGTAGCTACAGAATTTATATTAATGAATGTCTGGGCCTAGAGATGGGAATGTGGAGTGATTGTTAGTGGTTATAAATGTTCTGTGTGGACTAATGTAAATATTATAAAATTGGACTGTGATTACAGTCACACCACTCAACATTTACTAAGAATTTTTGAATTTTACACTTAAAATTAGTAAGTTTTATGGTACATAAATAATGCCTCAATAAAGTTGCTTTTAAAAAGTCAGCAAGATCATGGAGTAAGGCTATGGAACAATTATTAAAGTAATTAAATGAAACAGTGACTATAGAATAACTGGTTCAGTAACAAAGTACTCCACCTTCCTTTATCTATAGAGTCTACTGCTGGCGTGAGTGACAGGGAAAAGTAAAAGGTCAAATCTTTAGAGCATTCAAGTGTGCTACTGGGACTAATAAGAGAAGCTGACAAAACCTTAGATACTTTCAGATATCCACAACCAACGGGCAATGTGACTCCCAGATTTCCAGCTTAAAATCTTAGATGTAGAAAAAACTGTTTTTGAGGGAAAATCAAGACTTTAGTTTGAAAATATTAAACTTGAAATAATCATGGTTATTCATGAAAGGACTGTATTAGTCTATTCAGGTTGCATGGCTTAAACAACAGAAAATTTTTTTTCACAGTCCTGGAGGTCCAAGATCAAAGTGATCAACATGGTCAGTTTCTGGTGAGGGCTGTCTTCTTGATTGGCAGATGGCCACTTTCTCTTTGTGGGCTCACATGGCCTTTTCTCTGTGTGTGCGTGAAAAAAGAGTGAGCTTGTCTCTTCCTATAAGGACACTAATCCTGTCAGATCAGGACCTCACTTTTATGACTTTGTTTCACCTTAATTATTTCCTTATAGGCCCATGTCCAAATACAGCCACACTGGCATTAGGGCTTCATTATATGAATTAGAGGGGTGGTGGTGGCATAAACATTAAGTCTATGTCAGTCGTATCAGTATTAGACATACAAAACTGGAGCTCTGAGGACAAAGCAGGGCCAAAACTGTGTCAACTTTTTGCAGTGTTGGAAGCTATGGGAGTGAGTAAAGACACATGGAAGAGATTTTCTGCCTTGGGTCTTATCTTTCTAATCCAGGCTCATTGAATATGACATTAAAGACTGTGAAAATTACACAGAGGGAAATCTGTGTGTCCTGCTTGAGGTCCAAGGGTGCCTATAGTCTTGTCTCAGTCTGGATGTCACAGTTCTTGGTGAGTATGGTTCATGATTGGTTGTTTGTGACCTGTTTCTTGTTTCTTTGAACTTACAGCTGATTTGGGGTTTAATGCCTATTATCCTTTTTTTCTAAATAATTTCCCATGTATTCAAGAGAGGAAAATGAAGGGAAGTATGTTGACTGTACTATCTTTTTACTTACCTCCTCTGGGCCTTGGTATCTTCAGATGTAATAGGAGATTGATCATTGTACACATGAGCTGGATTGTTGTAGAGAGATTTATTATATAATAGATATATAATAGATGTAAATTTGTTGGGAAAATGCATTGTAAATACTCAATAAATATTAACGTCAATTTACTCTATTGTTTTGGAGAAACCCATTCTTCAATAAGTTATAACCAAATCTGTTTGGGATGCTATAACATAATATCATAGATTGGGTGGGTTAAAAACAACAGCAATTTATTTCTTACTGTTCTGGAGGCTGAAAAGTCCAAGATAAAGGTGACGGCAGATTCAGTGTCTGGTGAGAACCCACTTCCTGCTTCATGGATGGCCATTTTCTCACTGTTTCCTCACATGGTAGAAGAGGTAAGGGAGCCCTCTGGGGTCTGTTTTATAAGAAAGAGCACTAATCCTATTCAGGAGGGGCCCACCTTCATGACCTAATAACCTCCCAGAGGCCATACCTCCTATTGCACAGGGATAGTAGTTAAAATATTAATATTGAGGGGATACAAACATTCAGACAATGGCAAACATTTTGTAATTCTACCCTCACTCTTAATTAATATTTTGGATGGGCATGGAATTCTAGGTTAGATATTATTTCCTCTATTAATTTGAAGACATTGTTCTGTTTTCTTCTAGTTTCCAGTAATTTTGTTTAGCTGTTCAATGTCATTATATTGCCTGAGACTTTGTATTTTCTTGGAGCACAGGCTCTGGACGTGCAGGCTCAGTGGCCATGGCTCATGGGTCCAGCTGCTCCGCAGCATGTGGGATCCTCCCGGACCGGGGCACGAACCCATGTCCCCTGCATTGGCAGGCAAACTCTCAACCACTGTGCCACCAGGGAAGCCCGAGACTTTGTATTTTCATAGTATGTAGTTCTTGCTTTGCTTTTTGTTTGCAATATCTTCCATTTCTAAGAATTTTAACTGTATGTTTTTGAAGCTTCTTTTTTTATTTTAGATAGTCTTGATTTCCTCCAAGTTGATTTTATCTCTATTCATTTGTTTTAGCCTCCATCTTTCAAATGACAGATCTCTGTGAATGTCCAGTGATTGATGGCTGTCCATAAAACTGTGGACTTCTCTTTAGATCCTGGAGTATAGATTAGTCTGGCTGGGTCCCTACTGTCAATATTTAGAGTCTCTTCTCTTAGGCTAGTCCGTACTATAGAGAAAAATCTTTCAGGTTCCTGCTTACTTGTATAATCTTCATGGTCATAGTGATTTGATTTGGAATAAAAGGGCTGGATACCTCACCTTTCAGTATGTGATCTTTCGCTGAATTAATACAGTTCCTTGCTCTCATGTGCCTGGTGGATCTCAGTTCAAAGACCTCTGCTTTACCCCCTGCAGATAATAAGCTTCTAGTCTTATGCTGGGATGAGAAGAGCAGTTACCTATCATTCTTAGTGATAAGGTGCCCTGTATGACCCTGCTCTGGGAGAAGGACTCTCAGGAGTATTTCCAGCACTTCAGGATCAAGAAGAAAATTAGTTCTAAAACACATAGAACGCTATTGATATCAACACATAGAATAGATTGTCTAGTTAAAGATGGCAAGTTGAATACATGTATTAACTTCTAGTCTCTCCAGAACCCTCACTAAAATAGCAGTAAAGAGTTGTTGTGCATTTTTAATTGTAAATAAGGCAAAAAAAAAAAAAAAAGATGAAAGACTACACCAAACTCATTTTTGTAGCTGTAAAGCAGATGGATAAGGAATAACTTAACAGAGCACCCCATAGATATTCTATAGGCAGCCCTATTTGCATATTTGTAGCCTACCAATGATGTATTTGGGAGGGGGGGAGTTGGGAGGGCTAAATACAAAGAGGATAGGGTGAAAATCTGTTTAAGGAGCAGATTGAAAATGAACATAAAATAAAATAAAACAAAACAAAATATGCCACTGCCCTCATCGATGCACTCTGGGGCGCAGCATAGAATTGAGTGGAAGGGAAGAAGTTTAGGTAAGAAAAAAGATAAACTGTTTAAAGTGACAAATCCTTCTCAAATAATATGAACTTTATAGATTCCTGCACTTAAAAAAGTATAATTTCAGAGTAGTGTCAAAGACCCACTTTCTAGTTTCTCTTTGTGTTTCTAGAAATACACAAAAATTAGCATGACATTCACAGTGGTTGTACATGGAAGCTGAAGATCATTGTGCAATATTAAACAATTTATATATTACCTCAAAATATGTACATATGCAAAATGTGTATATATGTATGGTGTGCAAATCTATACATACCATACCTGAAGCATACTTATATTGGCAAGTGAATGTTAATTGGATGCTAGAAGTGTGAAGACTTTTATTTTTATAAGTATTAATAAATTTTAATTAAAATGTTAAAAATTTTTTAAAAGAAAGGAGCAGTTACATTCTCATATCCTCTTTCCCACTCTGAAAGGGAGGTTACTGTAGCTTCCAGTGGGGTGTGGACACGGAGCTCATGCTTCCTGACACAGATGCATTGAACACCCACAGAGAGGTACTTCTGGCTCAGGTTTTCTTTGGACCTCAGCTATTTTTTTTTTTAATTTCCCTTTTTTGTATTGCTAAGTTTATTAGAGGGACAACTCTTTCATTTTTTGCTTCCTAAAACATAAGAAAGGTTTTAAACAGACTAAATACTTAAGAGAACTAGCCACTGACAATGTGAGAAGAAAATGTAGGTGAAATTCAGTGAGTGAATATGTATATTACTTAATCACTCTGAGCCTGTTTTGTCCTTTGTTAACTAGAAATAACAAGTGGTGTTTGCTTCATTGGATTAATGTGAGACTCAAACACATTTAAATGAAATAATGTGTTTGAAAGGATTTACTTCTAAAGGTGTCATGTGGTTGAGGCCTTGGCTGAATTGGAATCTGAAAGTATGTCAGTAATATCACAGTACATCAAAGATGTCTGCAAATTCTTTGCTGCTTCTTCTCTGTAAGGCAGGGTTTAATTTCTGCCCCTTAAATCTGGGTAAGCTCCATAACTGCTTTGACCAATAGAATAAAGCAGAAATGACAGTTTCCAGGCTGAGGCCTTAAGACAGACTGCTTCAACTTTCTGTCTCCTGAAACATGGACTTTTGGATCACAGCAACCACTCTGTGAGGAAGCCCAAGCAGCCACTTGAAAAGAATTGAGGTTCCTGGCAGATATGAGCTCCCAGACAAGGACTAGCACCACCTTTGCCACCCAAGTTAGGAGCTATCCTAAAAGTAGATCCACTGGATCTGTCCCTCCCTGAGTCTGTGAAGAGCAGAGAGGGGCAGAGGTGAGAACAAATACTTCATCTCAAAAGCTGAGCTTTTAAAATAATTATTTGTATAATATCAAAAATTACTTTAAAAAAGAAATTAAAACAGCAATAAAAAACTCTTGATAACAGAAGATTGAAAGAATATAATAAAAATTTTCAAAGGAAGTAACTCTGTGTCTGCTAGCATTTCAGTGATGTCCACCAATTGCCTTACTCTAGGTTCTAGGCCAAACGTAGGAGTTGTTGGTCTAAGTTTGATGGAGTGAACTTGGCCAAGCACTTTTGCTTTCTGGGACTTAGATTTTTTCATCTGTGGATTTCTTTAAGATTATAAGGGAAATTGTTTGAAATTATAAAAGAAATTTATGAATTATAAAGAAAACATAAAGCAAGTCAGTTTACACCAGCAGCTGTTCTTTAGTAAAAGCCTCACAGAAGCACATTTTAAACAGGCTGTTAATGCTGTGATCTATCTATTCCTAAATTTATTCATGGGTTTGCATTTTTTCAGGTCTTTCTATACACATTTATACTTGCAATGCATGTGAATAGTGGGTCAGTGACAATTCCAATTGCTACTTTCCAGGATAATGAAAACTGTCATTTGTTGATGAAAGCTGAAAAAAAAAAAAGATTAAGCCGGGGTTTTCAGAGTTATTCTATTCCCTCCCCATTGAGATCGATTCAAATTTTAATGCATTCCTTTTTCAGCTTTAAACGTGGCGATGGATTAGAAAAAGTGATATCCGATTGTTGTATCTGGGCTCAGGACTTTTACATCGAGTGTTCTGGAGCCATCTGTGGACACCACCTCTGGATAAGTGCGGCTCCATAGGGCACGCCTGTGTTACGCATAGTATTATTTTTTGATCTTTTGAGATGACTCTGATTTTTTTTTATGACAGTCATAAAAATAGCAGGGACCTGTGTTGAAGCTGTAGGGGCAGGCAGCCAGGGCCTTGATGATAGTGAGGTTTTGTCAGGTCCAGATGGTGTGCTGCTTTTCAGATCTGGCCCCGCTTCATTTTGTGAGCTTGGAGCACAGTGCCTCCCACTCCCTAATGCCACCCAACTGCCTCCTGACCTCAGACGTAGAGGATCCTGACACTGAGTTTACTTTGACCAACAAGTTATGATTATAATGGGGCAGCGTGAAACCCAACTAGGACAGCCCTTTAACTTAAGATGGACTTTCTGAGCTCCTGCTATGTGCAGACAATTCATAGCTCAGATCACGATGAGTAAACCCTGATAACCAGGAGTTTATATGTAGTCTAAAAGGGAAGAAGCAAGGTCTGAGCGTATGTAAGGAGGTGGGGCCAAAGGGCCAAGACTATTCCTGGAAGGTCCAGAGGGAACTTATCAAGGGCCACTGTGGACTGCTGGCTTCCAGGCAAGCCAAGTCTGGCCAGAGTTTCTCTGCTGCTTCTTGAACATGGTCTCTTCACCTTTAACTTAGAGCAGCCTATGGCTACCTGCTCAGCTCTGCACTACACCTTCAATGTTCTCAATTCCAACAGACCTCATGAGATTCTGACCACTGTGGGCATCTTAAAGCAGGAGCTGCCAGGAATGTTCCCTACAAGTCAGCAGCTGAGAAACACAGCTTACGTCTTCCAACATCCAGTAAGGACCTCAGTCATAGCAAGCCTGACAGGTATACAGAACTCTGTACTAAATACTGTCCCCGACTGATTTCAATTGTATCTGCTCAGAATGAAGAGACAATGTTCTTACCCAAAAGACAAAAGAATTTGCTTTCTTACCAGAAAAATAATTAACACTCAAATCAGTTATGCAATTTCTTAAAATGTGCATTAAAAATAAAATTGATGAAATGAATTACATTTCCTTCAAAATTTTTGGTTGGCTTATTTTTAAAATGCTAATATTAAGCTATGAAAGATCATTTCATTAACAGCAGAGTGAGCTTACATATTTGAAGAGTCAAGATCTTTCCTTATCTTAGAATTAGCAAAAAAGTAAAAGGGCATGCCATATATTTTTTAATGATAAAAAATTATATATATATGGAGAGAGAGAAAGAGGGTCCAAGCAGGAGGAGAACATGCTATGGGGTTTCTTTGCTTAGCAGGTGTGTCCCACGGATGTGGCTCAGCTTTAGTCTCACCAGAAGCAAAAGTTTTCCCTATACCATTACATTTTTCCCATGGTTTTATCTGTGTTGATGTGAACAAGCATATATATTGTAAAAAATATTACAGTTTTTTAAGTGATTATTTCATTATTTCTCCTACTGCATTACACTGTGTTATGAATCATTTCTGCTGTGTATGTTTTAGCCCATCTTATTTCAGCAGGTGAAGTGTACAGGTAGACATTCTATGCATATCTCAATATGAGAAAATGAATATAATTGTGGTGTTTCCTTCTAGTCACCAATCAACTAGAGCTGGAGGGTGGTCATCCTTTGCACCACGTGTTGAGTTTTCTACAATGATTTTATTTTTTATCATCTATTGGAGTATAAATGCTTTACAATGGTGTGTTAGTTTCTGCTGTATAACAAAGTGAATCAGCTATACGTATACATACATCCCCATATCCCCTTCCCTCTTGTGTCTCCCTCCCACCCTCCCTATCCCACACCTCTAGGTAGTCACAAAGCATAGAGCTGATCTCCCTATGTTATGCGGCTGCTTCCCACTAGCTATCTGTTTTACATTTGGTAGTGTATAAATGTCAGTGCCACTCTCTCACTTCGTCCCAGCTTATCCTTCTCTCTCCCTGTGTCCTCAAGTCCATTTTCTATGTCTGTATCTTTATTCCTGTCCTGCACCTAGGTTCTTCAGAACCATACTTTTTTTAGATTCCATATATATGTGTTAGCATATGGTATTTGTTTGATCTTTCTGACTTACTTCACTCTGTATGACAGACTCTAGGTCCATCCACCTCACTACAAATAACTCAATTTGGTTTCTTTTTATGACTGAGTAATATTCCATTGTATATATATGCCACATCTTCTTTATCCATTCATCTGTCGATGGACACTTAGGTTGCTTCCTTATCCTGGCTACTGTAAATAGTGCTGAAATGAAACTTGTGATGCATGATTCTTTTGAATTATGGTTTTCTCAGGGTATATGCCCAGTAGTGGGATTGCTGGGTCATATGGTAGTTCAATTTTTAGTTTTTTAAGGAAGTTCCATAGTGACTGTATCAATTTACATTCCCACCAACAGTGAAACAATGTTTCCTTTTCTCTACACCCTCTCCAGCATTTATTATTTGTACATTTTTTAATGATGGCCATTCTGACCAGTGTGAGGTAATACCTCATTGTGGTTCTGATCTGCATTCCTCTAATGATTAGTGATGATGAGCATCCTTTCATGTGCTTGCTGGCAATCTATATATGTTCTTTGGAGAAATGTCTATTTAAGTCCTCTGCCCATTTTGGGATTGGGTTGTTTGTTTTCTTGACATTGAACTGCATGAGCTACTTGTAAATTTTGGAGATTAATCCTTTGTCAGTTGCTTCATTTGCAAATATTTTCTCCCATTCTGAGGGTTGTCTTTTTGCCTTGTTTATGGTCTCCTTTGCTGTGCAAAAGCTTTTAAGTTTCATTCAGTCCCATTTGTTTATTTTTGTTTCTTTTTCCATTTCTCTAGGAGGTGGGTCAAAAAGGATCTTGCCGTGATTTATGCCATAGAGTGTTCTGCCTATGTTTTCCTCTAAGAGTTTTATGGTGTCTGGCCTTACATCTAGGTCTTTAATCCATTTTGAATTTATTTTTGTGTATGGTGTTAGGGAGTGTTCTAGTTTCATTCTTTTACATGTAGCTGTCCAGTTTTCCCAGCACCACTTATTGAAGAGGCTGTCTTTTCTCCACTGTACACTCTTGCCTCCTTTGTCAAAGATAAGGTGACCATATATGCATGGGTTTATCTCTGGGCTCTATCCTGATTCATTGATCTATATTTCTGCTTTTGTGTCAGTACTATACTGTCTTGAGTACTGTAGCTTTGTAGCATAGTCCATAGTCAGGGAGCCTGATTTCTCCAGCTACATTTTTCTTTCTCAAGATTGCTTTGGCTATTTGGGGTCTTTTGTGTTTCCATACAAATTGTGAAATTTTTTGTTCTAGTTCTGTGAAAAATGCCATTGGTAGTTTGATAAGGATTGCATTGAATCCATAGATTGCTTTGGGTAGTAGAGTCATTTTTACAATGTTGATTCTTCCAATCCAACAACATGATATATCTCTCCATTTGTTTGTATCATCTTTAATTTCTTTCATCAGTGTCTTATAGTTTTTTGTATACAGGTTTTCTTCTCCTTAGGTAGGTTTATTCCTAGGTATTTTATTCTTTTTGTTGCAGTGGTAAATGGGAGTGTTTCCTTAATTTCTCTTTCAGGTTTTTCACCATTAGTGTATAGGAATGCCAGAGATTTCTGTGCATTAATTTTGTATCCTGCTACTTTACCAAAAACATTGATTAGCACTAGTAGTTTTCTGGTAGCACCTTTAGGATTCTCTATGTATAGTATCATGTCATCTGCAAACAGTGACAGTCTTACTTCTTCCTTTCTGATTTGGATTCCATTTATTTCTTTTTTGTCTCTGATTGCTGTTGCTAAAACTTCCAAAACTATGTTGAATAATAGTGGTGAGAGTGTGCAACCTTGTATTGTTCCTCATCTTAGTGGAAATGGTTTGAATTTTTCACCATTGAGAACGATGTTGGCTGTGGGTTTGTCATATATGGTAGTCATTATGTTGAGGTAAGTTTTGTCTATGCCTACTTTCTGGAGAGTTTTTATCTTAAATGGATGTTGAATTTTGTCAAAAGCATTTTCTTCATCTATTGAGGTGATCATATGGTTTTTATACTTCAGTTTCTTAATATGGTATGTCACATTGATTGATTTGCATATTTTTAAGAATCCTTGCATTCCTGTGATAAACCCCAGTTGATCATGGTGTATGATCCTTTTAATGTGCTTTTGGATTCTGTCTGCTAGTATTTTGTTCAGGATTTTTGCATCTATGTTCATCATTGATATTGGCCTGTAGTTTTCTTTTTTTGTGACATCTTTGTCTGGTTTTGGTATCAGGGTGATGATGGCCTTGTTGAATGAGTTTTGGAGTGTTCCTCCCTCTGGCATATTTTGGAAGAGTTTGATAAGAATGGATGTTAACTCTTCTCTAAATGTTTGATAGAATTTGCCTGTGAAGCCATCTGGTCCCGGGCTTTTGTTTGCTGGAAAATTTTTAATCATAGTTTCAGTTTCAGTGCTTGGAATTAGTCTGTTTATATTTTCTGTTTCTTCCTGGTTCAGTCTCAGAAAGTTGTTCTTTTCTAAGAATTTGTCCATTCTACAATGTTTTTGATATTGAAGAAGGTAAATGATTGGCAAATAATGTTAAGAGTCTTGTTTGAATCACTAACAATGAGAAATTTACATCTGAAATCATTGGATTAAGAAGTTTTGAATAACTAGTTTAGAAGCTTTTCTTAGAGTATTTCTCAGGAATCCAGGAAAGCAGTGGTGGTTAGTGATGCAGATAATACATTCCCAAAACAGGGAGATGTATGAAAATGGAGAATCCTCAGTCATAATCACTGCCCCTGAACATGGTTTAAGTTGTGTATAGAAAGAACTTAAGAGGTAATGAAGATGGGGGTGATGAGTGGGGGACACATTGTGTCTGGGGACAGGGAGCAGCTTTTGAGGAGGAGTTTGGAGAACACTATGAAGCCCAAAGAAGAAGGAAGCAGGCACAGCTGACTGGCAGATGGAGTGGAAACCTAGGCATAATTTTGAATACTGCCTGCAGGTATATAAAGGAAACCCAGTTTGTCGCTGTTTGGTAGATTTGTTTTTTTTGTTTTGTTTTGTTTTGTTTTAAGACATGGAAAAGTAAAAACTATGTTAGAAACAAAAGAAACCTCATGGTGCCACATTTTAGCATGTAGGACAATGCAATGGAGGGTTTTTGGGCAGCTGAGATTTCAGAACGATGATAAAGGACACAGTAGAAAGACTGATCCTTTTTTTTTTTTAAGATTTTCTTGATGTGGATTATTTTTATAGTCTTTATTGAATATGTTACAATGTTGTTTCTGTTTTATGTTTTGGGGCTCTTTTTTGGCCGTGAGGCATGTGGGATCTTAGCTCTCTGACCAGGGATAGAAACTGTACCCCCTGCATTGGAAGGCAGTCTCAACCACTGGACCACCTGGGAAGTCCTCAGGAAGACTTATTCCTTTTAAAGAGTATTGAACGAGCTCTGTGAAAGAATTATTATTCAACAATATGATTGAGAGTCTGCTGATAAAAGTGCCTCCCAAGTCAACCAGGTTGACTGTGAAAACAGTGGTAATACCTCAGAAATAAAATCCATCTTTAGTCATTTAATTATAAAACTGACATGATAGGGTGAACAGTCATAAGGCTTTATTACTTAGGGTATTTTTAAAATTTACCACTGTAGTTCTGGAATTACTCTCTCTTGGATTTGTTGGGTTTTTTTGGATTAAAATACAAGGAATCTAATTTTTACATAAGTAATAAGACCATCACGGGGGAGAGAGAAGAATGAATGGGTGAGATTTCTGTTTGAACTTGACAGACTGGATCCCTGAGCACAAATCCTTGTCTTCTAATCTCTTTAGGTAAAGTAGTAGGAGGAAAACATAATAGGAGAAGTGACTACATACGGAAAATGTTTGAAAGTTAGAAATCAGAGGGAGGTTTTAACTGAGAAAAAACTAGAGCTCAGGCTTGCCAAGGAGAGCCTGGAAGAAAGTTGACTCAAGCGATGGAACCCAAGATGGCTCAGTAATGGAGGCCCCAGCTTTTCCACACCTCATTTAAACATAAGAGGATAATGTTTGATCACTAGACATTTGGAGGAATGTCCTAGCATGAAGACAGGCCTGTAGAAGGTAACAGAGTGGAGAAACTAAGAAAAACAAACTGTGCACAAAACAGAATGAGTTTTTTTTAATTGTAATGACTATCTTCAAAGTAATAAGCACAGATTGAATTCATGAAATAAGAACATGTGGCTTATAAAAGTAAATAATGAAAGAATAAAAATTACTTTTTAACAACCAGAAGTTAAAAAACAATCTAATTGAATGATTTCAAGCCAAAGTTAAGGAACTTTACCAGAAGTCAGGGCTAAAAGAAATAGACATAGAAAATGTGAGAAAAGTAATAATATTAGGCAATCTTTCTAAAAGGTCCAAATAAACAATCAATATTTTATAAAGTAAAAACAACAACAAAGGAAAAACAAAAGTTAAAGAACTTTTTTTTTAATAATAGAAGCATATGTGTTTCTAATTTTTTTCAGATTTAAAAGTACTACTGGAAAATGCAGAACAAAGAGTTAAAACATGCTTCGTACAAAGCACTCAATGTAAAATTTCAGAAAGTTAACAATGATGATTAGGTCATAATTATTATTACGAGAAAGGAACAAATGAATGCATAGATAAATTTTTGAGAATCCGAATGGTATAGGACTTCTCAACAACTCAAAAAGACAATAGTTTAACATAACTATATATAGCTTAATAGCATTTACAAACTCTTTGTAATGTAAGCCCTGTATATTTATCCAATAACAAAAAAAGTAAGTATGATGCAATGATAACTTAGAATCTTAATACTAAGGTATAAAGGGCATTGGAGAAACAACTTTGTGGAGATGGTTTTGGAGGACAGGAGCAGTACCCTTCATGTGGGAAGAGAGAAGTTGTGACTTCCACTTGATTCAACCTAGTGAGAAAGGGTGTGAAGAGATCAGGCATAGAGCTTTGATTGGCCTCCTTGGTCCTACCTAGATACAGTCAGCCAGCCTGGCTTACACTTGAACATTTTCAGGATGAGATCTGTAACCATTCATTGGTTTAAGGACAAAGAGGAAAGAATTACTTTATGTGGAGCGTGTGCACCTCTGGGTGCAGGTCACAGGTGATACAGGATCATTTTCAAAAAGTTAAAAGCAGGACTCCTATACAAACACATTGATGAGCACATGTCAATGACTGAACTCCTGAGGGAACCAGAAAGATGATATGGCTGACTCAAAGAACATTCAAAGAGCTGGGTCTATATGTACAACATGATATAATACATGAATGTGTAGGTAAGATTGCTAGGTCAACACACTGGTTAATGCTCAACAGGGCAATAAACTCTAACCTTTGGGGTTACCTTTTAAAAATCATTTGCATCTCTACTGGACAAAAATCTACAGGTCTACATGTAAATTCACTAAATGTGAGACCTTTAGAAAATAACAAACAATAAATCGATCAAGGTACATTCCCCTAAATGATTACATAATCCTCAGATAGGACTGTGCTCCCAATGTGAAATATGCTGCCCACCTCTTTTAAAAACATTAATTTCCAAGTTTAATTTTTTTTTAATATGAGTGTATGTTTTGCATGGACTTGATGTGGGTTATTCAGGCAGAAGCCAGTGTAATGGGGGTTTCAAGTGGGACCCATCCAAGAAGAAGGTGATTTTAGCAGAAAAGGCTGGAAGCTGGAAGGATCTGGGGGCATAGACAGGAGGAAGAGCGTTGCCTACATCACAGGGCTGAGTTAGGGAAACATCACCTCAGAGGGGAGAGAAAGAGAGAGAGAGAAAGTCAGAGAGAGAGCAACAGAGACACAGAGACAGAGAGAGAGGCTTGACAACCCTACAAAACAGCCACACCACTTTATCACTTGTAGGCAGTGTCCGTTCAGCAAGGTCTCTTTGTTTTCCCGCCTTACACATCAATCTACCTCTCCCCAACTGATTAAATAATCCTTTAATCCTTTAATCCTCAGGGAAGTCAAATTTCATCCTAGTTTCAGGGGTGCTAACCCAGGGAAAGAACAATGAAGGATCAGAGCTGTTTCCCTTTCCAGTGCAGGCTTGCTGTACTGGGACAGAGGGCTTAAGAGGCAGGAATTTTGTACAGAACTAAACATTTTATTTGTGAATTTTGTTTTGTGACAAGGAATAACCAGAATTCATTTTATTATCTAAAAATGACATGCAATATCTTATGGTTACCCTAGATTTCATCAAGGAGTAGATAGGAGCAAATTGCTATGTGGGGTGAAGAAGCAGTGATGGGAATATAAAGAATTCATCCCCTGCTCTCACCAGATTCAGGCCCACTCATCCAAATATAAAGGTCACATTTCTTAAGGTCTAGAAATGGAAAGGGATGGTGGAAAAGGAAGAGTGTGTGTTCTGGGGTACGAAGGGGTGAATAGTGTAAGAGAGCAAAATATTTAGCTTAAATACCAGGAAATCAGCAGATAATATCTGTATATGTATAACTAAATCACTTTTCTGTATACCTGAAACTACCACATTGTTAATCAACTATACTCCAATATAAAATAAAAATTTAAAAAATATGTATCTACAACTCAAACACAAGAAATGATAAAACAACGAAGGCAAATACTAGACGAAACACCTAAGATAGTTTGTTTCTGGGAAATCAGGGTAGGGCTGGGGTGAAGGGAACTTCAGCGCTTGTAAACTCATTTCACTCATTTAACCAAATAGTCCTGGCATTGCAATATTTAGTTGAGGAGTATCACATTAGTGCATAAAATGTCCACAGTGGGAGAGGTGCTAGGGTGGGGGAAACTATTTATGATAAAATTATACTCTTCTATAAGCAACTTTTAAAATGTTGACTAAGTGTCATGCTTTCTTCACCCCATTGTATAAACCACAGAAGTTTGAGAAAGGAGGAAAAAAAAAAAAAAAAAATATATATATATATATATATATATATCATAGTATGGAAGGAACAGGGTCTTTGAAAGTGTTAAAACTTTTGACTTAATAATTTGTGAACAAAACTAATTAGATACAATATTTACTAATGTAATTTGACATTAAAAAAAGACTGAAAATCTGTTGACAAAATACTATCAACATTAGCTAAACTATTCACCATTTCACTTATTGCTTTGACTTTTTAAAATTGAAGTGTTACAGGTGTACAATGTAGTGATTCAAAATTTTTAAAGGTTATACTCCATTTATAGTTATTATAAATATTGGCTATATTCCCCGTGTTGTATAATATATCCTTGTAGTTCATTTTATACCTAATAGTTTGTACCTCTTACTCCTGTACCCTTATATTGCCCCTCACCCCATCCCTCTCCCCACTGGTAACTACTAGTTTGCTCTCTATAGCTGTGAGTCTGTTTCTTTTTTTTTCATTCACTAGTTTATTGAATTTTTTGATTCCATATGTAAGTGATAGCATACAGTATTTGTATTTCTCTGTCTGACTTATTGTATTTCATTTAACGTAATGCCCTCTAAGTCCAACTATGTGCTGAAAATGGCAAAATTTCATTCTTTTTAATGGCTGAGCGTTATTCCATTGTATATATATACCACATCTTTATCCATTTATCTATTTATGGACACTTAGATTGCTTCTATATCTTAGCTACTGTAAATAATGCTGCTATGAACATTGAGGTGCATATATATTTCCAAATTATTGTTTTTGTTTCTTTCAAATATATACCCAGCAGTGTTCTTAAAACATTTTGCCTAAACCTCCTCAGTGTGTCCATGCAGGATTGGCATTTCAGTCAGCTTTTCATTCCAAATGATTTTGATGCCTCCAAGAAGAAATCTTTTACTTTCTAAACTACTGATCCTCTGTATCTTCAGTCTTATTTACTTATTTATTTTTTGGCTGCGTTGGTTCTTTGCTGCTGTGCGCAGGTTTTCTCTAGTTGCGGTGAGCGGGAACTATTCTTCATTGCGGTGCTCGGGCTTCTCATTGCAGTGGCTTCTCTTGTTGCGCAGCACAGGCTCTAGCCATGTGGGCTTCAGTAGTTGTGGCTTGCAGGCTCTAGAGCACAGACTCAGTAGTTGTGGCGCACGGGCTTAGTTGCTCCGCAGCATGTGGGATCTTCCCAAACCAGGGCTCGAAACTGTGTTCCCTGTATTGGCAGGCAGATTCTTAACCACTGTGCTACCATGGAAGTCCCAGTATCTTCAGTCTTAGAACAAGATAAAAAGATTTGTCAAAAGTGGAAATGTGGCTTTTGGATAATTCTGATAATTCTGAAATAAATCACCCCAATTCACTCTCTCCAGTGCTGGGCAGAATTCAACAGGGAGCAAAGAGGAACAATGTCATGAACTACAACAGTGGAATCCAGAATCTTGTGTCAGAAAATAACACCATTGGTGGGTTCTGCATTTGGGGGAGACCTAGTGGAAAATGGCTACTTTATAGAGGGAAACGTGACTGCTAAATCTGTTCTCTGTCCTCGTGGAATTTATGTCCCAAATTCATACTTATTCTTTCGCTTCCAGACAAGTGGGGTTTAGGTCCTCTCAGATTAGGTTCCATAGAGTCTGAACCACTGTAGATGGTGAATCCTCTGTCACCAAGCCAAGTGTGCACAGCTGACACTGCCCAGATGAAATAGGTCAAATCCACTGATGCTTATACTGCAATAAATACATGAGCTTAGCCTTGGCTTACTCTGCAGCTATGAACATAATGGGCTCCCCATTATGGGCTGAAATATAGTTTAACTTTACGGGTGCTTTGGCTTTGGGGTTCTATTATTAATTGTGTTTCTATTCCTTTCTCATAGATAAATGAATTAATCGTGCCTTTTTATTTTCTGTATTTTTGATGCTTTGATATCTGGGACCTTGCTGACCCTGGAGGGACTACCCTTCCCAAAGCTAGATAATTCCCAAAGCTAATAGTAAGGGATTTGCCCAGGAGCACGCCTTTCATATGCAAACAAACCAATCCAAAGCTCACCCAAACCACCTCCTCTATTGGGGTCTAACACTCCAGGCCATTATCATCTGTCCCTATGTCCCAGAGCCTCCTGAAATTATTCAAACTAGCCTATCCTAAGTCTACTCATCCTGCCTCAACCATTGCTTCCTGCAGAAACCACAGCGAAGGCTCTGGTCCATGTTTCCTCTATGCTCTCTGCCTCCAGATTGCCTCAGTGTTTTCCCTGTGGCCCCCTGAGTGTGGCATGGACCCTGCTTTTGGAAACTGTGACTACTTAACCATCTTTGTAATGCCAGTTGTCTCCTTATCTGTTAGCTTTACTGTACTGTACCTGGATAATAATAAAACCTACATTTTAACACAGTAAACTTGGCCCAGTCCTTTGGTGACATGTAATGCACATGCACAGATGCTGAAGATGAAATTTTCACCCTTTTCCCTAATCCACAGAAATCTAAATAAAACATTAAACATTTACCAACCAAAGGTTGGATTCTACCACCACCAGGGAATTCAGGGAATCAAAAACAGCAGCACCAACAATAATGATTGTTCCAAGAACTTTGTGTTACACATTTTGTTGATGTTTTACACACATTGTTGTATTTCATGCTCATAACAACACTATCATGTCAATTTTATCATCTCCATTAAACAGAAATTAAGAACTTGCCAAAGACACACAATTAATAAGGGACAGATCATGGAATTTTATTTGAGTCTCTATGAAGTCATGAGACTGTATGACTTACACATGATGCTATGGGCCTCAGGAAACTTTGGGTCAAGAGAACCCATTCCACAGAACTGACCATTAATCCATATCCCTTTAGGCTGTGTGCACTTGTACTAAGACATCTGGATATAAGAAATATAAGAGCTAAAGGGAAAGAGGTAACTATAGGTCAACAGAAAAAAATATGTATATGCCTCTCACATGTTGGGTGCTTTTTGCTATATATAGCAGTCAGGGTTCAACCAGAGAAGTGGAACCAGTAGCATATTCACATATACATGTACGGAAGTGTGATAAAAAGTAAAGGAACTTATTACAGAAGGGGACTTATTCCAAGGAATTGGCCTGTGCAGTCCTAGGTCTAAGAGCAGACAGCAGAAGGAGAAGGTCATTAGTAGTCTGGACCCTGCAGATATGGGTTAACATGGCCCACAGGCAGCAGTCAGAAAGCAAATCCAGAGGAACAAGAAAGATTATAGACCCAGCTGCAGTTCTGAGTTTCTAGACCAGGGAAGCCAAAACTCTCTTTTAAAGATCTTTCAAATGATTAAGCCAGGACCACCTAGGGTAATCTCACTTTAAATTAATTTACAGTCAAGTAATTAGGGATTTTAATCACATTTGCAAAGTCACTTTACAACAGCACCTACTTTAATGTTTGATTGAATGACCAGGAGATATGAGCAGGCTACAAAATGGCACTGCTTCCCTCCATCCTCCAGTTCTCACTGGGGAATAGCCCTCATAGAGCGCCCTAACCAGAAACATACTAACAAAGTGATTCTGGGTATTATACTTCAGTAGAGCCAAAGTGACACATCAAAAACTACCACACCATGTGCTTAGAGCTGTGTTTCACACAGCTCATGCATAATCTGTTATCTTTATAAAAGCCCATGAAGTGAGGATGGACAGATTATGCAACTTGCTTACAAAGTGGAAACAGCCAAGCTAGGAAAAGAACAGAGCTGTGAAATCCTCTGCTGAATAGGGATTCACTTCCCAAAACACAGCTGGGATTGGTCATTGGTCTCTACTCTTTTCCACATCAGATTCCTTTCAAAGCTACACACAATGATCTGGTCTACATTTTCAGACCACTGTTTATGAAGGAAGATTTATAGCCTTCTTACAGAGAAAATAAAAATTTCCTGGGTTTACAGAGAGGGAAATATCTGGACACTCTTGTGGGAGTTTAAATTACTTTCATGTAACTCTTGAAGGGAGCAGGATCAAAGAAAAATGTTTTCCATCCATTTCCAGCCATTTCTAGCTATGTTTTCTGCTTTTTTTTGAAAAAAACATTTCTACCTGAACAAGCTTTTTTCCAGTAAACATTAGGTGGGGAGTAGGGACTTTGAAGAGAGAGAGACATGCTTTAAAATGTAGTTCCAAGCACATTCTCTGCCTGCAGTTCATTTTATAGTTTCTGTCTATAGTAGAAAATTTGTAACTTATAATGAGTGATGAATCATGCAGCCCACTTATAATACAGACTGTCAACCCCCTGTCAGACACTACTATATTTTTATTTTTTATTAGCTACTGAGTTAACTTTTTAAATTCCTGATGTGTATTTTTCAAAATTCCATACATAGTCAAAGCCTGCAGCAACCACTTGGGGTACATACATCTGTGGGGGTTTGATTTTAATGAGGAGTTCTCAGTACTGCAGCCTTCTCCAAAGCTATTAGTAAGAGAGATGGGGTAAATATTTTCCACTGTGGAGGTGTTAGCTTGTAGTTTCTTCATCTGCTCCTAGAGTCTGGGGTTGAAGAAATATTCCCAAGGAAGAAATATCAGGGGCCTGGTAAACATTTCCCAGCTGGCAATCCTGGGAATGTGCCCCCTCCAGATTCTGCTTATTGATCATGGGAAAGATTTCTGATACTAGCAGAAAAGTGATCGTGCTGAGAAGGGAGGGTCTTCCCTGTAGCTGACTCCTGTGCTCTGTGTTGTACTGCATGGAGTTCTGCTTAGTGGTGATTGAACTGACCCTAATGCGTGTGATTCAGGATAGTCCCTTGTGCTCCAGCCTCACTGGCATCCTGGCTCCACAGACTGTTATCAGGGCTGTGTGGACCATGGCAGTGGACGACTGAGGTCATGTGGAAGCAACCATTGTTGGCAATAAGGAGGTCCAGAAAAGAGAGGCCACATGCTGGATGCCATCAGCATTGATGTTCAAATGACATGATGTGGCAGATAGTGTCCAGGAGGGCAGGACAGTAAGGTAGCCACATGTTATGGCAGTAGATGATAGAAGGAAGTGGCCTGTACCTGAAAGCAGCATTGTTTGATGGTGAGGGAGGACCATGAGGTAAAAGTAAACCTCAACCTCATTTCCTGTCCCAGAAGTAGGGAAAGTGGGGGAGATAAGGTCAGCCTCCACTGAGAAGGCTGCAGGAGAGGTGTGTCCTGGAGGACAGTCAGGACCCATGAAGGCCAGGAGGTGAACCCTGGGAGAAGGCATGGAAAGCAGAGGAGAGCTTGTAATGACAAGAGTTCAGAGGTCATGGTGCAACAACTTGGGAGAAACTGGAGAGCAAATGTGCTGTTGGGTCTAATTCAGAAGGCTTGTCACATTCAATTGTATCCCAGGCAGGGGAGGAAGTTACAAAGAACCTATGAAAGCCGTTTTCCCACTGAGAGTAAGGACAGTGCCCAAGAATGTCCACATCCTGCGTTGGGGTCCTCACCACCTTGTGGTCAGTGAAAGCTACATCTGAGAGTTGTAGGCAGGGCTATAAGGATCCATGTCTCAGCACAAATGGAAGGTTCATTGTTCCTGGATGCCAGGACAGAGATGGAAGATAAAACACTATTTCTTCTTCAACATGTGCTTCATTTGAGTTGTGCCTATTAATGACAAAATTCACATATAAGTATAAGAGCTTTATGAACTCATTTGTGGGGGCACCAGCAGTGAAGACAGAAAGAACTGGCTCCAGGATCATTTGAGAAACAAGAATACTCAGTTAAGGACAGAAAGTCCTAAATAAGAATGCTAGGCCACTTATGAAACTGGTTAAGTTTCTCAGAACACTTACTCCATAGCAACATTGGGATGACTTGTTTACCAAGCTATTAAAATACCAAACCTCTTTGGGTCAACCTCTAATCTGACAGGCTGTAATCCAACTGTGCTTTTTGGTTGTTTACTGTAGTCAAATACATTTATACTTCAATTGTCTCTTCCTAGAAATCCTGCTGCTAAGTGAAAAGCCATTCAATAAAAAAAGAGCTCAACTAATTTTAACAGGAAAAATTGCTGAGGCATCCTAAACCATCTCCACAGAGGAAAATAAAACAACATATATTGGTTGAACAATAGAAAGAAGCTCATGGATGTAATAACAATAGTGAGTAGTAAACACCAACATGAAGTCTGCTTGTTCATTGCTGGAATGTAATGAAGTTTTCTTGTGTTCTCCACAGTGAGAAGACAGGATAGTGGATGGAGAGTGGTGTGTGGTGAGTCATCCTTTGGAAGACATCTTCTTCCTGCACCATTTCTTAATAATTTTCCATCTTCATGCAGTTTGCGATTATCTTACACTCAGACTGAACTTAAGTTATAGCAAACAAAAATGCTTTCAGCACCTGAAAACTTACGTGAATATTACACTTTGCACACAGCCTAAAAGTCCTAGAAGATTCCACCTCTTCATCACTCTCTGAGCTTACATAAGCAGAGCAAAGTACCTTGTGTTCATCCAAACATGGCAGAAACTCAACTTGGTTCCACACAGTGTGTTCCAGCTAGAAAATGTTGTTTCTAGTAAAATGGTAAGTATGTCCTCACTTGAAACTATAATGTTGAAATATCAGTTCCTGTAGAGTATTCATTTCATGTGATTTGTATGAAAATGACATTGTATTTGCCCAAAATAGTCATCCAGAGCATTGTGCAGGTTTTCAAGAGCTGTTATGCTAAATCGTGGTAATATAACTTAGTCATTCTTCAAAGGAATTCTGTGTACTCTGATAACACAGATACATTTCCTAGGGTGCTCACTAGGGGTCAAACAAGCCTGATAGAAAATGCTTTCGCATATCAAAACATCAAATAATCAGCCTTTGACTCATCCTAAATTTGAGCAATTTTTTCTTTCTTTCACATGTTTGAGAATCAGTTTTTGAGATTCAACCTGAAGGCAGGGTGGAGGTTCTGTCCTTGAGGAGGATGATCACCTGACCAAGGAACTTCCAGAAGGGGTCCTACTTAAGGCCCAGGTTTTTGGGGTTTTTTTTTCGGTACGCAGGCCTCTCACTGTTGTGGCCTCTCCCCTTGCGGAGCACAGGCTCCGGACGTGCAGGCTTAGTGGCCATGGCTCACGGGCCTAGCATCAGCAGTGTCCCATCACTCAGAGTATACTGAAAAAATCCCAACAGGAAGAAAGTAAGCAAGTCTTCCCAACTGATAAACTAGCAAAACTACAGTCTGTGAGAGAAAAGGGTCAGGGGAGTGCAGCAACACCCATGTTACACGTCAGCAGGTTGTGAACAATTCATGAAAACAGGAATCTCAAAGCAGTTTTGCCATGAGACTCTCAGTGTTTTTGTACCTCTCATAAGGGTGTGGTAGACAAGGATAGATGGCACAAGCTTTGCTCTCTGCATAACCTGCAAGCCAGTCTCTTTCTTTAGACTTGCTTACTCCTTCTGGGTACCAAGATGTTGACTGATCACTTATCCTACAACCTTGGTTAATACCCTCCTCCAAAACCATCTGCTAAATAATGCCCTGGGGGAAAAATACTACCTAATTGAAAATGTTCTCTCCTATCCCTTGAAAAACTACAAAAAAGTAATGTCATACAAATAGCCAATTTCTGATTTTTCCAATTGCTGATACAAGATTCTATCTGTTACCATGACAACTAAGAGCTTTATAAATTTGTTCTAGCCTCTGATATTTTCTAGAATGTATCTACATTTCTGTACTTCTTTAATAATTTTGAGCTAACCTTAGTCACACAATTCTATCTGGATTGCATATGTGCTTGCTGTCTGTGTCAGGGAGATGTAATTGATGTCTTGTTTTTCAATGTGAGACATTTTAAATAAATTCTTATATGTAATATATATTAAATGTCCTATTCTCTCTGCTCAGTATCTATTTATATCATTGCCTACTCTCTCATCATTTTTCCCTCCAAGCTGAGAAATAATCACTAGTGTGATTGTTCACTCCAGGCACTTGTGATGACCACATTGAGTTCATCAAAACTAGCTGGATTAATTAAAACTTATGGCAACAATAAGAGCAGGGCTTTAAGAAAAATTTAGAGCCTTAATAAATAAACCCTAAGAAAGTATAAAGAAGGCAATAAAAAGCATGGAAATAAAATAATTGAACAGAAAATCAACAAAGTAAAAAATTACTTCTTTGAAAATAAGTACAAAATTTGGGTAATCATATACCTGGCCTATCTAAGATAGACCCAGTTTCCCTCTACTGTCTGGAATCACCTTCCATTTACCTTATGTCTCAGATTATTTATTGTTAATTAAATATAATTATAATAGTTGAATTCTGTTAATCCAGCAGAAATTTGGTGAACCTTCACTTTATATTTCTAGCTTCTTCCATGATCTCACCTAGCAGTGTGTGCAACTGAACATAATTCTCACTTTAACATGCATTTATTTAAATCTGAAATATGATCTGTGATAACTTGCTTCTCTTTGACTATCTTTCCAGATATGACATGACTAGTTCCTCCCTCAGAGGGACAGCATGCTATGTTTGCTGACAAGTCCAAGTATGCCTGGACACAAGCAGTAAGGGATAGTTAACTTCTTCTAATGATGGGAGAGATAATTGTCCCTATGTTCCTGCCACCCATTTGGTATACCAGCTAGTTGTGATATGGCCACCAGGCTGCTTGTTGGTGGGGTCAATGATTAAACATGGGAAGTTAAAATTTAGGTATATGTGAAATATGTATGACAAATGGAAGTAGGCCAATTCTTCCATGGAGTGTATATAATCTGAATATTCTGGTTACAGCATTCTTCATTTATAATACATGCACATCTACATTTATTTATTGTATTGTTTAGCAACACTTTAATTCTGCAATTAATTGTTTTGTTTTGCAATTATTTTGCAGCAATGAACTAAAAAGTTGAAAAGTTCATGTTTAATTAAAAGTTATATACAGAAATTGTATTTCTCAAGAAGATTAATGTTTGTTGGCATTGATCACCATGGGAACCATAGTGACCTCATGGAAATGAGAAGTGACAACATGGGAATCAGATTAGGAGTTGTCATAAGAAGACAATGCCTGAAAGTGAAAGCTGAACACATCTTGAGAAAATGTGTTTACATCACATGCTGTGAAAGAAGAATTTTTATTTAGATCAAATAACTGTTTTCACTTTGAATTTCACATTTTCTTGGCATATATAAAAATTGAGGAATAACGATTAAGGAGGAAAAATCATTAACTTCTCTATGGAAAGACAATCAAACTAAGTCAGAATTATAAAAACACACAACAATGCCTGAACATGCCCCCGTTTGCCAGGCCTCTTGCAATGTGCAATGTGCAATGTGCATCTACATTATACATTAATCAGACTTCCTCAAGGCAGGAGAATATAATCAACTTTTATGAAGACTGGTCCCTTTCTTTAGATTCCAGAATTGTAATTCTAAGTTTATTTTCTTTTTCATCCCATACAAGGGGTTGCAATGACCTAAAAGCTCACTCTATACGTGCACACCTGACCAAAACATCTTGGATGAATTTTATGTATAATGTTAACCTGTCAATATGATACGTAATTCTTGGTGTCAAGAAAGTATGATACTGCATCTCTAACTCTTGACCCAAAGAACAGTTCTCAGAGCTTCTGAGGGTCTGTCTCCTGAGTTATAATCCTCTGTTTGGCTTGAATAAAATTATCATTTCCTCTTAACTTGATTTTTATTTGATTTTTTTGTCATTGGCTTCAGTTAGCAGACAAACATGGCCAGTAAGTAAATGATGCCATATTTCTATCAGTGATTTGAATGCTTGAAACAGAAAATTATTTAATTCTCATATTGATTTGATCTTTTTATCTTATCCGTATAATCCATGTTGACCTTTGGAATTTTATTCTATTGAAGGTGAAGCATCTGATATATTAACAGGATTTCAGTTTAAATGTTCAGCCAGGAGGATAAAAGTATTTGTATTTGTAATTATAATAAGAACAATTTTGGTGGTGCCAAAGTTCATGGTAAAAAAAAAAACCTGTGAGCAGAAATATAGTACAAAATGATTGGAGGGCACACATAATTCATTATTGTGTCCAAATAAACTGCATTGTTCTGCCAACTGGAATAAAAATATAGTTTACAAAATTTACAAATATTTTGTATATACACAGCTGAGTAACTGAACTACAAATTTTGAGAAAAGCTATTTAATTTTTTAATAGAGTAATGGGATGTGTTTTATACCTCTTTTTCATCTATCACACATCCTATTTTAGTTGTCTGAACCTTTGAAGAACAACTGTGTAAAGTAATCCATGTCGTCAACAATGATGTTGATTTTCATGACTCTTCTAAATTTAGTTTTGCATTTTATGCCAAATAAATGAGAAGTCTTGAAAGCACAAGAATATCTAAGAAAATGCTGAATGAAAGTGGGATGACTGACAATTTTTCAGAATGAAAATTTGGAAAAATATTCCAAAAATTATAAATACAGACTGGTTACTTATTTGACAAGTTTTGTCTTCTCAAAATATTTGTCGATGACATGCATTCTGAATTAAAGCAAAAAGGTAGCACCTGTGAAAATATTCTGGATAAAATATTTATAATTTTAGTACAAAAAAATTAAAAACAAAAGTATTTTTCATCAAGTTCTATACTGTCCAGGTGCTTCAGCTCTGTAGAAGTATTTTCACAATGAAAAAATATGTCTACAAAGGAAGTGCCAAATTTATTAGTCATAAAGTGTAACTTTGAAGGAGACTTGTGGGGATTTTATATTTAAAATTTAAAATAATAAGGCCATATATTTAAAAATATGTTATTCCAAACAATTTCAATGACTTTTTTTTTTTTTTTTTTGCAGTACGCGGGCCTCTCACTGTTGTGGCCTCTCCCGTTGCAGAGCACAGGCTCCGGATGTGCAGGCTCAGCGGCCATGGCTCACCGGCCCAGCTGCTCCACGGCATGTGGGATCTTCCAGGACCAGGGCACAAACCCGTGTCCCCTGCATCGGCAGGCAGACTCTCAACCACTGCGCCACCAGGGAAGCCCTCAATGACATTTTATCAGAAAAAGTTACAACTAAGAACCTGAAATATGTGAATATTTACCAAGAATAATCACTCTTCTTTTATAATTTGTAATGTTTTGATATTCATTACTAGGAAGTACATTTGTTTCTAAATTTGCTTTAGCAGTCATGTATTTTTTAAGGAAATATGTTATTTTAAAGTGTTTTTAAAATGGAGTCTTTAATATAAGAAACATTTGTTATATTGCCATACTTTATATAATTTTAATTATGTTGGGGGCTATCCTTTCACTCTCCTGGATTGAAAGATAAATTATACAGTCATCTTATATCAAAGAGAAAAATTCTAGTAAGACTGATAAAGAAGTAGAGAAAAGACACAAATGAATAACATTATGAATGGAAAAAAGGACATGACTACAGATGGAGCAGTGATTAATAATATTCTAAGATAATGATATCAGTAACTTAGTCCAACATTCGAAAATTTAGATGAAATGGAACTTTTTTTTAACATGTACCTTAAAACAATCTAACATAGGTAAAACTAGATTGCGTGAAGAGTCCTGGTATGAAAAAAGAAACTTAAACAAAGGTCAAAACTTTTTGACAAAGACAAACACAATTGCCATATGGTTTTCTAAGTGAGTTCTACTAAATTCTCATCTGATAGAACATCCCAATTTACACAGGCTTTTTCAGAGAATAGAAAAGGATGACTTGTCAATTTATTTTGTAAGACCAAGTACAATCATGGAGCAAAACATAAGTGCAAGAAAAGAACATTAGAGGCTTATTTCACTCAAATATAAATCTGTATAGTTATAGATAGGTTATAATTATCCTAAATAATATTTTAATGGCCCAAATCCTACAGTGCATAAAAATGATGGTACACAGTACATTGTGACCAAGTAAAGTGGAGAAACCTGGCAAACACTAATTTAGCCAAATGATCAAGGTCAAAATCATCTGTGATATGTCATTTTGACAGTACCCTTGATAGGATATGTTGAGAATGGCATTTCACTTCTGTGATCTTCCACCCCCAAACCCCATAACCCCAGTCTCACCATAGAAAAACATCGGACAAACTCAAATTGAGGGACATGCTACAAAATACCTAATCAGTACTCTTCAAAACTGTCAAGGTCATCAAAAACAAGGAAAGTCTGTGAAACTGTCACAACCAAGAGGAGCCTAAGGAAACATGGTGACTAAATATAGCGTAGTATCCTAGATGGAATCTTGGGACAGAAAAAAGACTTTAGGAGGAAAAAAACCTAGGAAAATGTGATGAAAGTATGAAGTTTAATTAATGATAAGAAAGGAGCTCATTGAAACAAAAATAAGAAACTTAAGGAAAGTAAAAATTTGAGCTTAAAGCTATTAGAAGGTATTTGTGACAATGTAGTCAGCAGAGATCCAAGATGGCACCAGAATTCCCAGTCCCTGATAGACACAATTCTTCTCCAGCTAGTCAAACACTAATGTAAGTGCTGCTGTGAAGGGATTGTTCTGATGTGATTAAGGTCCCCAATCTCCCTAATGGTGGGGAGATTATCCAGATCGACCTCACCTAACCAGGTGAGCTCAGTTTCCAGCTAGTTGTAGAAGATAGGAAAGCAGACATGCACTCCAGCTGTCCTGGACAAAAGTGTACACCCTCCTTGTGAGCTGCCTGTGGGTGCTGTATGGCAAGGAACTGTGAACAGCCTCTGGGAGCTTATAGAGTGTTCCCTGGTCAACAGCTGACCTGATAATGGGAACATCCATCACACAGGCACAAATAGTGAATTCAGCCAACAATTTAGGTTGAAAGAGGACTTGCGTCTCTACTGAGAAGGGCTGACACCTGGATTTCAACCTGTGAGACCCTGAGCAGAGAATCCAGCCATGCCCTGCTGCTCTTTGGACCTACAGAAACTGTGAGGTGGTAAATTTCTGATGCTTTAAGCCACTGAGTTTGTAGTAATTTATTATGTAGCAAATATAAAAGTAATATAATAAAATAATAAAGGGTGAGATACAAATAGTTAAAGAACAAAAATCCTCCAAAGACAAGAATGGCATTCCATAAAGGAGAACACATACATAGTTAATAAATATGTAAACGATTAAAAGATATCTTTAACCACTTTAATGGGGTATGCAAATGAACTTATAATGAAATAATATTTTACACGTATTAAATTACCATTACTTAAGAAAGTTTCCAATACTAAGATTTATAGATAAGGATATGAATGAAGAATCTCTTATTCTTTGTAGGTAGGAGTGTAAATTGGTGAAATGATTTAGAATTATGTTATAAAGTTGAATATTTGCATATCTTACTATGACTAGGAAGTTCCATTTCTGGGAACATATCCAAGAAAACTCTTGGAAGTGCTTATCAGAAATCATGTATAAGAAGTTCATAACAGTCCTGTTTTTATTAGAGAGATCTTGGAAACAACCAAAATGTCCATCACTGAAGAACGGATAAATTAACTGTGGTGTACTCACACAATGGAACATTATGTAATAGCAAAACAAGTACATCAAGCCATATGAATCCATTTTAGCAATATAGTATTGTGTGGGCAAACCCCAAAACGCTACATATAGGTTACACAATACCAGTCGTATAATGGTAAATAAAATGACTGCAAAAAATAAGTTTATAAAAGATTTTAAGACTGTTTTTTCATTAAAATTATATTTTACAAGAACAGCAGAATGATAGCCACACATTTCTAGACAGTGATTGCCTCATATGGGGGTAAGTAGCAATTTGGGGTAGGGAAGGAGCACCTGGGAGATGTCAATGATGATCAGTATTCTAGGGAATCACTTACACATGGGTCCATACTGCTTGCTGGTTATATTGAAATGAGAGAGAAGATGGGAGGGAGGAGCAAAGGGAAGGGTGAAAGATCATGCATGGGCCCATAATAGAGTAGGGTAATGAATAAATGAGTATGATTGTAATTCTGTTCCCTCGTGGTCAGAGGGAGAGAAACAGAGAGAGGCACGGCTTTGCCCATCTTGTTTCTGACTTAGGGAGAGCCCCTTGTTGAAATCTTTTCCAACCAATATACTCCAACTACTTCAGTAGGCCAGGGACTTTGACCAAGCCAGTCGTTTTCCGCACAGTCATGAGGCAGCTTGCTGCCCCCAGGATTAAGTTACTGGGTTGATGCAACAACCCAGTATAAAAGTGTTGTACTGTTTAGATTTTGATTCAAGTGAACCAACTATACAGATATTTGGGAGATGATTGAGTGCATTTAATATTAGATAATATTACAAAATTAATATTAAATTTACTGTGATGACTATTTAAGATAATTCCCATATTTCTTTTGTATGCATATTTTTCTGAATTTATAAAAATGTTCACAATAAAAAGTAAAAGAAAAAAGCAATTAAAAGATTGAAATAGAAAGGAGGCTCAATTTTAAGATTATATTTCCTTTCTCTTTTTCCACAGGTCATTCCATTCTAATTACGATTTTAAAATAGCTGCCTATTTAATTAATAGTGACATTTTTCTATTAAAGTATTCATAAAGTATATATAACTATCACTCACACATACATATAAATTTTGCATTGAAGACACTTAGTAGGCACCTTAACAATCAATACCTTAGAAGTATTAGGGAAGTCTTAGATCTTAATTATCTGAAAGAAGGAAACTAATCATCTATTGAGGCATCATTATGTATAATTGTAGGTATCAATTCTGTTACTCATGTCTTCATGGAGACCAACTAAGGCTTTCAGATGCATATACAGTATCCCCAAATGTTGGGAACTTTAAAAACTGTCCAAGATGACTTACAGATTAACATAACAGTGTCTGGAACGGCTTTGAGAATTTCATAAAAACTATGGACTCTCCACCTAGAACAATGCACATTTGCATGTACCTATAAAAATTACTTTGCTATGTTCTTGGAGGATTCTTTTCAAGAGATTCAACTCTTGAAAATGGAGTTAAGAGAAGAGCAATTCTCACCCTCTCGGTCCCATTATCCTTCCCAACCAGGATGAAAATTTAGGATTGTACTCAGATTTCTCCAACTTATCTAGGGAAATATAGCTTGCTAATTACCCTGGAGCCCAGCCAGAAAAAGCCAAGATGAGAAAGAAATCTTCTAGAAATAGATAATCAAGGCCATTTGAATAGATCTTTACCTCCCATTCCTGGCCCTCTTTTTCCATAAACCTTACACAACCTGCATAAATCATATTTTCACAGAAAGATACTTGGCAAAACTGGGATAGTTTTCTTTTCCTTATAGTTGATATCAATCTATTATGAGTTCCATGAGAAAAAAAAAACTAGATTCTTTTGCTGTATCACATGGATTTTTCCAAATAATTAAGATAAAAGATGTTTCTCTCAGCATGGTGTTTTAGGAGCAGATGATAGCATTTTCTTCTCTGGCGTTTGGAAGCAAATTCATTTTCACTTGCACGAACTTGTCTATGTTTTTCAAAAAAAATAATAAGTTTAGGAAAAGATAAAGGGAATATATCTCATTCACCTGCCAAATAAATATGAAAATCCCTAAGTACTTGGCTTTCATCATCCCTTATACAAAGTCCCTTAGCCCCTCCCTGTTTTCAATTCCCTCAAAAGATTTAAAATATTAAAGAAAGATAGTGAGGAAAGTTTTCGGAAATTTTCATGGAATAAAATCCATATTTTTCAGACTATTCAGCAGTTGATTTGTTTCAAACTATTCTGTTTCTCTACTTCTTAGGTTTAATCAGAAGTAAGATATTGGGGAAAGAGGAGCAGAGAGAGAGGATATCAGACTATTCTTTTCTCCATACTTTGTATTGCTCATAATTCTCAAAACAGCAAATGCTAACTCTAAGCACAAAAATCTCAAAAAATAACAGAAGTGTAAAGTACAGATGGGGAGTGTGCTATGTAAATTACAATGGCACACATAGACTTTAGGTGTGTGTGTGTGTGTGTGTGAATTTTATTTTTTTCCAAAAAACACTTTCCTAGATTTCAACATTCCTGAAATTGGGAATGACTTATATTTTACAACTGTGGCAACTTGGATTTGATGGAATATAATAGATACATTATGGGACAGATATCACACATTCTTTTTTTTTTAACCCTGAGCACCTCACATAAGTGAATATGCCAGGCACCACATGAACAAGCTAGGTGCTCAACCCTGAAGTTGGGTTCATTCATGCCTCGCTACTCAGGTTGTGATCTGCAAGCCAGCATCATCAGCATCACCTAGAGTCTGTTGGAAATACAGAAGAATCTCTGGTACCATCTCAGATCTACTGACTCAGAATCTGCACTTTATCAGGATGCCCAAGTGATTCGTGGGACTTTGAGAATCACTGCCAAAATAGTTGTAAAATCCAATTTAATGATTCATGGAGTCTCTGGGCCACCTCTAAGCCCTCCCCCAGCAAGTCTTTTTCTGGAGGGCAGCTATGAGTAAGGTTGTCCAGACCTAGGTACCCCCCAACTTGTTCCCATGATTGTGTTGACAACACCAGTCTTTATCAACCTTCCAAGAGTTTGTCCTCTTTGCAAATGCAATTATGGGTAGAATATACCAATTACTCAATCATGAGGGTGATAACAAAGCAGGTACCCTTAGGACAAACACTGGTTCTAACAAGATTTATAGTTTTCACCAGGGTTTCCACAGAAATTACATTCAAGGTCTCTGTATCCATATGTCCTCTTGTCAGATCAAATGGGAATCTGTCTAAGGCAATTCATAGCAGATGGGTATTAGAATTACTTGGAGAGATTTCTGGGTGGTTTTCCTCCCCACTTCTGCTTTATCTCTAAGAGGCAGGCTAGGAATCTGTATTGTTAATGAGCTCTTGTGTACATTAAAGTTTGAATCTCTAGAATCTAGAGAATCCTTTACCATGACTTGACAAAGGAGTCCTACCATGCTTGAAGAGCTTCATGGTGGCTCATCTCTGTAGAAAATCACAGTGGGAACTACTGCTATCTAACTGCGTGTCCCTAAATGCAGTGGGAATGGTGGATTCTGAGGAAACATAGGCTCCACACTTAATCCCCAAAGACGAGGTGGGCTGGTAACCGTAGTGGACAAGGGAGCCAAAGTTGTAATCAGAAGGTCTGACTCGTTGAGACCTATGACACTGGCCAGTTGATTATCGTGTCTCTAGAACTGAAATGGTGGGGCAGTCTGCTGAAGTCTTACAGACCAAGGGAAAGTTAAGGCAATATTGACAAATTGGAAGGTTACAAAAACAGGACTTAGCCAATAAGACAAAATATGTGGTCATTATGTAAACAAGGAAACTCACTGGGCTCCTCAGGTTAAACAAGTGTTGGTTGGGGGCAGAGATAGATAGTCTAATTTCACAAATTTGAAACATTGTCATACTTGGAGATTAAACTTTCATTTTGTAATTATGAAGAGAGAATTGGAACGAATGGATAGAATTAGATAGGTAAATATTGAATATCAAAAATTAAAGAAAAAACTTTAAATATTAGACTAGTTCCAAAAAGGATTAGTTTCCTATGAAGTGATTGTAATAGAAGTTACATAATTATCAGAATTTGTAGAGAGATATTTTTCAGTTGGCCTAGAAGTCAGATGAGATGACCCTAAAATTCCTTCCAAAGCTAAGATTTGATTTCTTATATTCTTCTAACAACAGAACACTAAAACAGAAAATAAAATTTTCACTTTCTTCACTTCTACATATAAAACTAAGAGAATACATCTTTTATATAATTCCATAAATGACATTTGTGTTTTGTGTTTCAATTTTGAATACTCACATCTCTTCCAAAAAGAAAAAAAAAGAAAAAAACTCTCAAAGGTCAAGTCTTTCCCTTTGAGTTAACATGAAGCAGATTTAGTGAATACACCTTTTCTTAGGTTTGTGATTCATTTTTTAAATTGTGGTGAAAAACACATAAGATAAAATTTATCATCTTAACCATTTTTTAGGGCACAGTTCAGTGGTTCTAAGTATACTTACACTGTTGTATAACAGACCTCTAGAACTTTTTCATTTTATAAAGCTCTATGCCAATTGAACAACATTTCCCCATTTATCCCTCCCCAAAGCTCACTTTATTTTGTGTTTCTATGAGTTTGGCTACTTTAGACACATTATATACATGAAATTATACAGTATTTTTGGTTTTGTGACTGGTTTATTTCACTTAACATAATGTCCTCAAAGTTCATCCATGTGGTAAAATGTGACAAGACTTTCTTCATTTTTATGGCTGAATAATATTCCATCATATGTATATAGCTCATGTTCTTTCTCCATTCATCCATTGGTGGGCATTTGGGTTGCTTCCAGCTCCTTACTATTATGAATAATACTGTAATGAACATGCATGTGCAAATACCTCTTGGAGATCCTGCTTTCAATTATTTTGAATATATATGCAGAAGTGGGAATGTTGAAGTATATGGTAATTTTTAATTTTTTGAGGAAACTTCATACTGTTTTCCATAGTGACTGTACCACTGTATATTCTCACTTACAGTGTACAAGCGTTCTAATTTCTCCACCTCCTCTGCAATAATTGTTATTTTCTACTTTTTTTCATGGTGACCATCCTATAGATATGAGGTGTTATCTCATTGTGGTCTTGATTTGCATTTATGATTTAAAGATTAGTGATGTTTAGAATCTTTCATATAATTGTTTGCCATTTGTATATGTTCTTTGGAGAAATGCTTATTTAACTCTTTCCCACATTTTAATTGGGTTATTTGTTACTTTGTTATAGAAAGGAATTCTTTATATACTCTTAATATTAACTCCTTATTAGATATATGATTTGAAAAAATTTTCTCCCATGTTTTTGGTTGCGTTTCCATCTGTTAATTTCTTCCTTTGCTTTGTGGAAATTCTCAAACATGATATATTTGTCTAGTTGTCTATTTTTGCTTTTCTTTGACTGTGCTTTTGGTGTCATATCTAAGAAGTCATTGTCAATTCAGTGTCATGAAGATTTTCCCCTATGTTTTGTTTTAGAAGTTGTATAGTTTCAGATCATATGTTTACATCTCTAATCTATTTTGAGCTATCTTTTGTATACAGTATAACATAACGTTCCAACTCTATTTTTTTTGCATGTTTATATTCAGTTTTCCCAACACCATTTGTTAAAGAGTATACTTTCCCCATTGTTTTATCTTGGCATCACTGTAGAAGATTATTTGACCATATACACAAGGGTTAATTTCTAGGCTCTCTATTCTATTCCATGGTCTATTGATCAGTCTTTGGGCCAGCACCACATTGTTTTGATTACTGTGGCTTTGAAATTAGAATGTGAAACTTCCAACTTTGTTCTTCTTTTGCAAGATTGTTTGGGCTATTCAGAGTCCCTTGAGCTTCCATATGATTTTTGAATTTTTTTTTTTTTTTTTGGATTTCTGCAAAAGTTGGCTTTGGAATTTTGATAAGGATGACATTGAATCAGTAGACTGCTTTGGGTGGTATAAACATTTTCACAATATTACGTATCCCATTCCATGAACATGGGATGTCTTTACATTTATATGTGTCTTTTTTAGCTTCTTTCAGCACTGATTTATACTTTTCAAAGTATCTATCTTTCACTTCCTTGGTTAGGTTTTTCCTAAATATTTTATTCTTTTGATAATATTGTAAATAGGATTGATTTCTTAATTTTATTTTTGGATTTTTAATGTATAGAAGTGCAACTGATTTTTGCATACTGATTTTGTATCCTGAGAATTTGTTGAATTTATTAGTTCTAACAGTTTTGTGTGTGTGTGTGTGGAGTTGTTGGATTTTCTACATATAAAATAACATCATCTGTGAATAGATATAAATTTATTATTTCTTGTCAGTTTGGATGTCTTTTATTTCTTTTTCTATCTGATCCCTCTGGCTAGAACTTCCAGTACTACTTTCAGGAGAAGGGGTGAGATCTGACATCCTTGCCTTCTTTCTGATGTTGGAGGAAAGGATCTTTCAGCCTTTTATCATACAGTATTATGTCAGCTGTGATTTTCTTTTTCATACATGGTGTTTATTTTGTTGAAGTAGTTTCCTTCTATTCCTAGTTTATTGAGTGTTTTTATCATAAAAAGGTGTTAAGTCCTTTCAAAAGTGTCTTATACATCAAAAGAGTTAACCATTTGTTTTTTCCTTCATTCTGTTAATATAACAAAATTCATCTACTGATTTTCTCATGTTGAACCACCTTTTCATTCCAAGAATAAATCTCAATTGGTCATTATGTATAATTCTTTTGATGTGCTTTTCAATTTGATTTAGTACTGTTTGTTGACGATTTTTGTCTGTAATGTCTTGTTGATTTTTTCTTGTTATGTCTTTGTCTGGCTTTGGTATTGGCATAATGCTAGCCTCCTAAATGAGCTTGGAAGTCTTTCCTCCTTTTAAAATTCTTGGGAGAGTTTGAGGAAGTTTGGTGGTAATTCTTTGAATGTTTGGTAGAACTCTCCAATGAAACCATCTGGTTCTGGGCATTTTGAGGGGGAAGTTTTTGATTACTGATTCAATCTCCTTACTGGTTCTAGGTCTGTTTAGATTTTCTATTTCTTCATGGTTCAATTTTTGTAAGTTATATGTTTTGAGAAATTTATCCATTTCTTCAAGTTATCCAACTTGTTGATGTATAATTGTTCATTGTATTCTCATAATCCTTCATATTTCTGTGGCATCAGTTGTAATGTTCCCTATTTTTTTCTGATTTTATGTATTTATTTGAGTCTTCTTCTTTTTTTAATCTAGCTAAAGATTTGTCAGTTTTGTTGAGCTTAAAAAAACTATTAGTCCTGTTGATTTTTCCATAGTTTTTCTATTCTCCATTTTTAAAATCTCTACTCAAATTTTTCTTATTTCCTTCCTTTTGCTAACTTTGAATTTAGCTTTTTCTATTTTCTTCTACTTCCTGGAGGTGAAAAGTTAGATTGCTGATTTGAAATTTCTTCCTTTTTAATATAAGTGGTTAAGAATGTATATTCTTCTGTTATATGGAGTGTTCTGTGTAAGTGTGTTAGATCCAGTGGGACAATTGTGTTGTTATATCCTCTGTTTCCTTATTGACTTTGTGTCTGATTGTTCTATCTGTTATTGAAAGTGAGGTATTGAAGTCACCTACATTTGTTTTGTTGCTATTTATCCCTTCAATTCTGTCAATGTTTGCTTCATATATTTGAAAGTTCTGATGTTAGGTGTATATACATTTATAATTGTTATATTGTCCTGGTGAGTTGATCCTTTTTTTCACTCTATAATGCCCTTCTTTATCACTTATGATAATTTTTCTTTTGGTGATGGAAAGGAGGTGGTAAAAAGATATTTTATTCCAGTGTACCACTTTTTTTTAAATGATGTGTAATTGACATATAACATTATATTAATTTCAAGTGCACAACATAATGTTTACTATTTGTATATATTACAAAATGATGACCACTCTAAGTCTAGTCAACAGCTGCTCCCATACATAATTATAAAATTGTTTTTCTTGCAATAAGAACTTTTAAGATACACCTTCTTACACCTCTCAAATATGCACTATAGTATTATTAACTATAGTCATTGTGCTGTACATTACATTCCCAAGACTTAATTATTTTATAACTAGATATTTGTACTTTTTGATCTCTTTAATCTATTTTACCCACCCCCACACCCTGTCTCTTGAAACTATCAATCTGTTCTCTGTATCTATGAGCTTTTTTGTTTGTTTGTTTATTTGTTTTTAGATTCCACATATAAGTGAGATCATGCATTATTTGTCTTTCTATATCTGACTTATTTCACTTAGTTAGAATAACGTCTTCAAAGTTCACCCATATTATCTTAAATGGCAAGATTTTTTTTCTTTTTTTATGACTAAATAATATTCCATTGTATATGTATGTGTATATATATATATATATATATATCTCACAACTTTCTTGTGACAGTTTTTTAGTCCATTTTGTCTGATATAAGTATGGATATGTTATTGGGGAGTGGAGGAAAGGTGACCCTTGTAATAAAGTAGCAAAGAACTTGGCCGAATTGTGTCTGTGTTCTAGAGTTTTGTGGAAAATAGAACTTATGAGCAATGTAATTGGATATTTAGCGGAGGAAATTTCCAAGCAATGTGTTGAAGGTATAACTTGGCTCTTCTTGATGGCTTATAGTAAAGTGAAAGAGGAGAGAAAGATTTTTAAATGGAATTTTTACACAAAATGGAAGCCAAACTAAAAGATTTGGAAAATTCACAGTTTAGTCATATTACAAAAAATAAGAAAGCAAGTTTGTAAAAGAGTACTAAGGGTATGGCCAAGTGATCATTTAATGAGGAAATTAGTATGAACGTGAATCACTGACTTAAGCAAACATCTCAACAAAATATGGGAACAGAGATGAAATTAAACTAGCAGAAACACTGCCAGCTGTAACTAAAGGAAACAGAGAATGGGACAAAATGAATGAAAACTATTGGACTTTTTAGGGCCTACAGGACTGAACCATAGAACTATTTAGCTCTGAGCCTATACTATTCTTTAAGACTGGGGGAAAAGGACCTGAAAAGCAATTCAAAGATCATCAGGTTGCCACTCCACCACAGAATCAGTGTGCATAGGCTTGGAGCAGAGCTGTCTCCACTTTAATTTCAAAGAGTTGAATCAATGCCCAAGGGCAGGACCCCATGCAGAGCCCTCAGGGTGCACCCTCACTCCAAAAGACAGTCATGATGTCATGGGGAGAAACATCACAGAGAGACACAACATAGGAGAAGCCACAATAGAAAGCCACAGCATGGGTAATGCTTCACTGAGCTCTGGGGATAGTGTTGCCACCCCAATGGGTCCAGAAGGTCATATCTTCACCTCAGTGTGTCTGAAAGATGAGACTGACACTCCAGTGGGCCTGTAGGACAGAGTATAAAGTCAAATAGGATTATTCGTGAGCTTTAAATATCATAAATTTTGCCTTGATAGGTTCTGGACTTGATTGTGACCCACCACCCCTCTCTTCTTTCATATTTCTCCATTTTGGAAAGGGGGTGTTTATCTTATGCTTGTTGTACCATTGTATTTTTGGAAAAACAAAATGTTTGGTTTCACAATTTCATAATTGGAGGGGAATTTTGCCTCAAGATGAATAGTACCTTGTGCCTCACCCACACTTGATTTAGCTGATATTTACATGAAACTTTGAACTTTAGACTCTAGGGTTGATGCTGGAATGAGTTTAACACATTTGGAGTGTTTTGATGAATGTATTTTGCATGTGAGATGGACATAAATTTGGGGAGCAGGGACAGAATGTTATGGATCAAAAATTTGTGTCCCCCAAATGCTTATATATTGAAAGCCCACTTCCAATATTAGGAGGTTAGGTCTTTGGGAACTTATAAGGAATAGATGAGGTGATAAGCCTGGATCCTTATTAATGGGAATGTGTCCTTATGATAATCACAAGAGAGATTGCATCTTCTCTTTGCTCTCCACCATGTGAAAATACAATGAAAAAATGGAAGTCTGCAATCTGGAAGAGAGTTCTCACCAGATCTCAACCATGCTGTGCCACTGATCTCAGACTTTCTGCCTCCATAACTGTAAGAAATATGTTTCTGTTGTTTATAAGCCACCCAGTCTATATTTTGTAATAGCAGTGTGAACACACTAAGACATTTACACACCAACATTATAAGACTGTATATCTGCCTATATGTTTACTCATACCAGAGAACTTCATATTTTTATATGCTTTCATGTTGCTGATTAGCATCTTTTCATTTCAACTTGAAGGGCTTTTTTTAGCATTTCTTGTAAGGCAAGTCTAGTGGTGATAAACTCACTCAGCTTTTGTTTTTTTGGGTGGAAAGTGTTTATTTCCCTTTTGCTTTGCAAAACAGTTTTACCAAATATAGTATTCTTGATTTGGAGTTTTTAACTTTCAGCACTGGAATATATCATCCCATTTCCTTCTGGCCCATAATGTTTCTGCTAAAAAAAATCTGCTGATAATCTTGTAGTAGCTCCCTTGCATGTGATGAACTGCTCTTCACTTGTTATGAAAATATTCTGTCTTGATGAAAGGATAAAGAGGATGTGGCATATATATATACAATGGAATATTACTCAGCCATAAAAAGAAATGAAATTAAGTTATTTGTAGTGAGGTGGATGTCATTGAAACTGTCATACAGAGTGAAGTAAGTCAGAAAGAGTAAAACAAATACTGTATGCTAATATATATATATATATATATATATATATATATATGTAATCTTAAAAAAAATGGTTCTGAAGAACCTAGGGGCAGGACAGGAATAAAGACAAAGGCACAGAGAATGGACTTGTGGACACAGGGAGGGGAAGTGTAAGCTAGAATGAAGTGAGAGACTGGCATGGACATATATACACTACCAAATGTAAAACTGTTACCTAGTGGGAAGCAGCCACATAGCAGAAGGAGTTCAGCTTGGTGCTTAGTGTCCACCTAGGGGTGTGGGATAGGGAGAGAAAGAGGGAGATGCAAGAGAGAGGAGATATGGGGATGTATGCATATGTATAGATGATTCACTTTGTTATACAGCAGAAACTAACACACCATTGTAAAGCAATTATATTCCAATAAATATGTTAAAAGAAAAATCTACTAGGAAAAAAGAAGATTCTGTCTTTGTGACTTTTGAAAAAATCTTGGTATGGGTCTCTTTGAGTTAATTCTAGTTGGAATTCTCTGAGATCCTTAAACTAGTATGTTCATTTCATTTCATAGAGTTGAGAAATTTATGACCATTATTTCTTCAGTTGGGATCTAAGTCCTTCCTCTCTTACTCCTTTGGAACTCATGTAATGCACTACAGGTCTTCATAATGGAATCACTTAAGTTCATTAGGCTCTCTTCTCCACCTTTGCTCTTTTTTTTTTTTCCTCCTCAGATTTGGTTATTTAAAGTGATCTGTCTTCGGGGGCTTCCCTGGTGGTGCAGTGGTTGAGAGTCTGCCTGCCGATGCAGGGGACACGGGTTCGTGCCTCGGTCCAGGAAAATCCCACATGCCATGGAGAGGCTGGGTCCGTGAGCCATGGCTGCTGAACCTGCATGTCCAGGGCCTGTGCTCTGCAGTGGGAGAGGCCACAACAGTGAGAGACCCGCGTACCACAAAAAAATAAATAAATAAAAATAAATAAATAAAACCTAGAAACAAATGACAATGAAAACTCGACTAACCAAAACTTAGAGTATGCAGCAAAAGCAGTTCTAAGAGGAAAGTTTATAGCAATACAACCCTACCTTAAGAAACAAGAAACATCTCAAATAAGCAACCTAACCTTAAACCTAAAGCAATTAGAGAAAGAAGAACAAAAAAACCTCAAAGTTAGCAGAAGGAAAGAAATTATAAAGATCAGATCAGAAATAAATGAAAAAGAAATGAAGGAAACAATAGCAAAAATCAATAAAACTAAAAGCTGGTTCTTTGAGAAAGTAAACAAAATTGATAAACCATTAACCACACTCATCAAGGAAAAGGGGGAGAAGACACAAATCAGTAGAATTAGAAATGAAAAAGGAGAAGTAACAACTGACACTGCAGAAATACAAGGACTATGACAGATTACTACAAACAACTATATGCCAATAAAATGGAAAGCCTGGAAGAAATGGACAAATTTTTAGAAATGCACAACCTTCCGAGACTGAAGCAAGAAGAAATAGAAAATATGAACAGACCAATCACAAGCACTGAAATTGAAACTGTGATTAAATATCTTCCAAGAAACAAAAGCCCAGTACGACATGGCCTCACAGGCGAATTCTATCAAACATTTAGAGAAAAGCTAACACCTATCGCTCTCAACCTCTTCCAAAATATAGCAGAGGCAGGAAAAATCCCAAACTATGAGACCAACAACACCCTGATACAAAACCAAACAAAGATGTCACAAAGAAAGAAAACTCTAGGCCAAAATCACTGATGAACAGAGATGCAAAAATCCTCAACAAAATACGAGCAAACAGAATCCAACAGCAATTTAAAAGGATCATACATCATGATCAAGTATGGTTTATCCCAGGTTTGCAAGAATTATTCAATATACACAAATCAAATAATGTTATATGCCATATTAACAAATTGAAGAAGAAAAACCATATGATCATCTCAATAGATGCAGAGAAAGCTTTCAACAAAATTCAACACCGATTTATGATAAAAACCAGTCAGAATGTAGGCATAGAGGAAATTTTCCTCAACATAATAAAGGCCATATATGACAAACCCACAGCCAACATCATCCTCAACGGTGAAAAACTGAAATCATTTCCACTAAGATAAGAAACAAGAAAATGTTGCCCACTCTCACCACTGTTATTCAACATAGTTTTGGAAGTTTTAGCCACAGCAATCAGAGAAGAAAAAGAAATGAAAGTAATCCAAATCGGAAAAGAAGAAGAGATGTCACTGTTTGCAGATGACGTGATACTATACATAAAGAATCCTAAGGATGCTACCAGAAAACTACTAGAGCTAATCAATGATTTTGGTAAAGTAGTAGGATACAAAATTAATGCACAGAAACCTCTTGCATTCCTATACACTAGTGATGAAAAATCTGAAAGTGAAATTAAGAAAACACTCCTGTTTACCATTATAACAAAAAGAATAAAATATCTAGGAATAAACCTACCAAAGGAGAAAAAGACCTGTATATAGAAAACTATAAGACACTGATGAAATAAATTAAAGATGATACAAATGGAGAGATATACCATGTTCTTGGATTGGAAGAATCAACATTGTGAAAATGACTCTAATACCCAAAGCAATCTACAGATCCAGTGCAATCCCTATCAAACTACCACTGACATTGTTCACAGAACTAGAACAAAAAATTTCACAATTTGTATGGAAACACAAAAGTCCCCAAATAGCCAAAGGAATCTTGAGATATTAAAACGGAGCTGGAGGTATCAGACTCCTGGACTTCAGACTATACTAAGACGTTACAGTAATCACAACAATATGGTACTGGCACAAAAACAGAAATATAGAACAGTGGAACAGGATAGAAAGCCCAGACTTAAACCCACACACATATGGTCACCTTATCTTTGATAAAGGATGCAATAATATACAGTGGAGAAAAGACAGCTTATTCAATAAGTGTTGCTGGGAAAACTGGACGGCTATATATAAAAGAATGAAATTAGAACACTCCCTAACACCATACACCAAAATAAACTCAATATGGATTAAAGACTTAAAAGTAAGAACGGACACTATCAAACTCATAGAGGAAAACATAGGCAGAACACTCTATGACATAAATCACAGCAAGATCCTTTTGACCCACCCCCTAGAGAAATGGAAATAAAAACAAAAATAAACAAATGGGACCTAATGACACTTAAAAGCTTTTGCACAGCAAAGGAAGCCATAAACCAGACGAAAGGACAACCCTCAAAATGGGAGAAAATATTTGCTAATGAAGCAACTGACAAAGGATTAATCTCAAAATTTACAAGCAGCCCATGAAGCTCAATATGAAAAAAACAAACAACCCAATCCAAAAATGGACAGAAGACCTAAATAGACATTTCTCCAAAGAAGATATACAGATTGCCAACACACACATGAAAGAATGCTGAACATCATTAATCATTAGAGAAATGTAAATCAAAACTACAATGAGATATCATCTCACACTGGTCAGAATGGCCATCCTCAAAATATCTACAAACAATAAATGCTGAAGAGGGTGTGGAGAAAAGGGAATCCTCTTGCACTGTTGGTGGGAGTGTAAATTGATACAGCCACTATGGAGAACAGTATGGAGGTTCCTTCAAAAACTAAAAATAGAACTGCCATATGACCCAGCAATCCCACTACTGGGCATATACCCTGAGAAAACCATAATTCAAAAAGTGTCATGTACCACAATATTTATTGCAGCTCTGTTTAGAATATGCAGGTCATAGAACCACCTAAGTGTCCAGCAACAGATGAATGGATAAAGAAGATGTGTCACATATATACAATGGAATATTACTCATCCATATAATGAAACAAAAATTGAGTTACTTGTAGTGAGGTGGATGGACCTAGAATCTGTTATACAGAGTGAAGTAAGTCAGAAAGAGAAAAATACCATATGGAACCTAAAAAGAACAACCACAACAAAAAAATTGTCATGAAGAACCTAGGGGCAAAATGGGAATAAAGATGCAGACCTACTAGAGGATGGACTTGAGGATACGGATAGCGGGCAGTGTAAGATGTCACAAAGTGAGAGAGTGGCATGGACATATTTACACTACCAAATATAAAATAGATAGTTGGTGAGAAGCAGCCACATAACACTGGGAGATCAGCTCGGTGTTCATGACCACTTAGAGGGTGGGATAGGGATGGTGGGAGGGAGTGAGGCACAAGAAGGAAAAGATATGGGGATATATGCATATGTATAACTGATTCACTTTATTAAAAAGCAGAAACTAACACACCATTGTAAAGCAGTTATACTCCAATAAAGATGTTAAAAAATAAGTAAATAAATAAATAAAGTGATCTGTCTTCAATTTTGCTGATTCTTTCTTCTATTTGATGTCTGTTCATGAATCTCCAGTGAATTTTTCAATTCAGTTGTTGTATTCTTTAGTTCTTATTTTTTATTTGGTTCTTTTTTAATAGTTTCTATCTCATTGATATTCTCATTTTGTTCATGCATCTTTTTCCTGATTTTATTTAGTTGTTTTTCTGTATTTTCTTTTAGCTCATTGATCAGCTTTGACAGATATTTTGAATTCTTTGTCAGGTAATTAATAAATCTCAATTTCTTTAATGTCAGTTTTTGAGTTTTATGTTGTTCCTTTATTTGGTTCATGAAAGTACAAAATTGTTTCTTTGTATGCCTTGTGATCTTTTGTTGACATTTGGGCATTTAAAAAAAAAACAAAACACTTCTGTCTGTCCTTGCACAGTGGATTAAAACAAAGAAAGACCTTCACCAATCATCATGCCTAGAGATTATTGGGCCCCTCTGGACCTTTCCAGGGATGTATCCTCTCTTGGTTACTGCATATAAATTCCAGTTAAAGATGCTTTTCTTCTCAGTATCCCATAATCTCTTGCTCCCCTGGTGTCTGCCTGTGGTACTGCAGTTTCTCTTGTGCTTTTAACAAGCTGTGGCACTAAGCTTTGTTCTCAATGCTCCTAACCTGGCATCCAAATTATACCTCTCTTCCTTTCAACACTTCAAGTGAGACAGAAACCAGTTCCTTCATAGGCCCCCAGAGTCCCAAACATTGATGTACATTCTACTCTTCTCTTTCCCTCCCAAGGCAAAAGCCAGGAGTTGGGAGTTTTTTTCCCAATTTGCCACACTGGTTTATTAAAAAGGAGAGACTAATGTGGGAAAACACAGCAAACTTTCTTACATTTCAACGTGACTCTTTTTGGCTTTTGTTATCTGGGAAGCTGCCACCTCTTATCTGAAATTCTCACAAAGGAAATTGAGTCCAGGTATTAAGTTTCTGTCTTCATGGGAGAATGAGGGCCTGGGACTTCCTATGCTACCATCTTGCTGAAATCAGACTACACTTTTATTTAATCAAGGTCTTTATTACTTGGTATTTATTATAAATTACCATACTGGAACCTTTTTACCATCTTATTTTATGAATTCTGATAACTTTATTTTCTTTTCTTTCCTACTTTGTGCTGGGTATATTTATTTTTCTACATTTATGAAAACTATAATTCTATTTTTACTTTTCTCATAATTATTTCTAAATTTCTCAGATGGGCTTATATATTTTTCTAATGACTTCAAATGGATATTAATATCTATAGTTTTACCCTGAATTAAGTGATTACTTTAGTATACCCATACCTCTCATCTCTCTCTTGTTACCACCAGACTACTCTATGGCTATATTCCAAATTTTTCATTCTGGATTGCTATAGATGTATCTTTGAGTTCAGGATGACCTTGTCATTTTAGAATACAGACATACCTCATTTTATTGCAATTCACTTCATTGTACTTTGAAGATATTATATTTTTTATAAACTGAAGGTTTGTGACAACCTTGCGTTGAGCAAGTCTATCGGTGTAATTTTTTCAATAGCATTAGCTCGTGTCTCTGAGTCATATTTTGATAATTTTTGCAATATTTCAAAACTTTTCAAGGCAAAATCCTCCACCAGCAAAGATATTATAACTCACTGACTGTTCAGAGGACAGTTAGCATTTTTTAGTAATAAATCATTTGTAATTAAGGTATGTACACTTTTTTAGACGTGATGATGTTACACACTTAATAGACTATAGTATAGTGTAAATAAAACTTTTATATACCCTCGGAAACCAAAATATTCATGTGAATCACTTTATTGTGATAGTCTGTTTATTGTGGTGGTCTGGAAATGAACCTATAATAACCCTCAGATATACCTGTAATCCTATCAAAACTTTAATCATAAAGATCTATCAGTGTAGATCACATTTATTATTTATATATTTGCTACTGCTTTTAATAACATAATATGTAAAATAATACTACATTCATCAAAAAAAGAAATAAAAAACCAGATTATAAGTATGAATTAAAAGTTTTCCTTTTTAAATTCAATGGCTTTTTTCTATGCCACTCTAAGATGAATAGAGTCCACTTTAGAAAGCTGAATAAACTTCCCTAGGTTATTTATGTGTCCTTATTCTTAATTATATTGTTCATACCTCATTGTGTCCTCAAGAATGTGTTTATCTTCTTCCTGAAATACTTCTCCCGAGGTTATTTTTAATGGCAGTATATTTTCTCTTTGTGTTCCATGTTGTTGTTGAGAATTCTGATGTCAATCTGAATCTTTTTATTTAGCTAGTTTTAATCTCATGAAACTCTCTAAATTCTTTCTATATTTATACTTTAAAATTTTGATGAATATGTATTATTTTTTCCTTATGTATCTTATGTTATTTTTGTCTTAACAATCAGAGATCTTATAAAATGTTAAAGAGAAGCCACAGGTGAAACAAAATGCTAATTTTCTGGTAGAAAAGAATGGTAAAAAACATTAATAGACAATTTTCAGAAGGGTAAAAGTAAATGTCTTAGAAACAGTTGAAAATATTTGCTCACCTGTAATTAGCAAAAAGCAAATTAAAATGAGATAAATTATCACATTGGCAAAAAATTTTTAAGTAGAACACTTCTGTTGGCCTTAGCCAGGACTTTTACTCTCATGGTTATTTTTTGTGAGGTTAAATTAACAAAACTGCATTGGAAGATTATTTGGCAGTATATTTCAAAATGAAAAAAATCCATGTGGCCTTTGGGCAAGCAATTCTCCTTTTAAGAATCCATTTAGAAAAAAACAAAATTACACCAAAAAATTATATTAAAACTTCCAAAATAACTCAAATGAATTATAGATCTAAAATTATAAGACTCAGAAAAAGAAGTATAGGTGTAAATCTTTGTGACCCTAGGTTAAACAAAGCCTTCTAAGATATAACACAAGAAGCACAAGCAAGAAAAAATATATAAATTGGACTTTATAAAATTATTAACAATTTAATCTTATCTTCATCAGAATTCTTAAAATTTTAATGTTTAAAGGATACCATCCAGGAATTGAAAAAAAAATATAGAAAAAGGGAAAAAAATTTGAAAATCATACATCTGATAAGTGATTTTACAATGTTACTAACATTTATAAATAACACTTATAATTCAGTAATAGAATAATATATCACCCAATTAAAAATGGGCAATGAATCTAAATAGATATTTCCCCAGATAAAATATACAAATGGGAAATATTCCCGTGCAAAGGTGCTTGACATCATTAGTCATCAACAAAATACAAATCAAAGTCAAAATTAAATACACTTCACACCCAATAGGATGGCTATTAAAAAAAAAAAAAACAGAAAATAACTAGTTTTGGTGGGAATCAAAAATAGCACAACCAGTTTGGAAAACAGTTTAGCTTTTCTTCAAAAATTTAAATATAGAGTTACCATATGACTCAACAATTCCATTCTTAGGTTTATACCCAAGAGATTTAAAAACTTATGCGCTCAAAAACACTTGTATATGTATGTTCATATCAGCATTATTCATAGTAGTCAAAAAATAGAAACAACCCAAAAGTTCATCAATGGATGAATTGTTAAAATGTGGTATATCCATATATTGAAATATTATTCAGCAATAAAAGGGAGGTACTGATACATACTACAATATGGATGAAACTTGAAAACATTATGCCAAGTAAAGAATGAAGATGAAAGAAAGGCATATATTATTTGATTGCACTTATATTAAATGTCCAGAACAGGCAAATCTATAGAAACAGAAAGTGAATTAATGGCTGCCTAGGTCTTAAGGGCTTGAGGCTGAGTGACTGCTGAGATTATTAGGTTTATTTTGTGAATGATAAAAATGTTTTAAAATCGATTTTAGTGATGGTTGTACAATTCTGCAAATATACTAAAAACAAGTGAATTGAACAGATTAAATGGGGAAATTGTGTTATGCAAAATATATTTCAAGAAAACTGTTTTATGAAAAATTTACATACACAAATTTTCATAGCTGAGTTGAGAAAAAAATGTAAAACCAATAAAAATATATGTCAGTGATAACTAAATTAAATGGCATCCTTCTAATGGTATACTATAATGTGGCTCTCCAAAAGAATATGGTAAAGACATCTATATAGTTACTGATAAGGCACAATCTCTGAAACACAATGATTAAATGAAAAGCCAGTTTTATATAACTATATATATACCATACTCCAATATTTTATATAAAGCGTATTTTTTTTTTTTTTTTTTTTTTTTTTTGCAGTATGCAGGCCTTTCACTGCTGTGGTCTCTCCCATTGCGGAGCACAGGCTCCAGATGCGCAGGCTCAGCGGCCATGGCTCACGGGCCTAGCCGCTCCGCGGCATGTGGGATCTTCCCGGACTGGGGCACGAACCCGCGTCCCCTGCATCGGCAGGCGGACTCTGAACCACTGCGCCACCAGGGAAGCTCTAAAGTGTATTAGTTTTAATTTGTACAAGAGTACTAAAAAATAAAAGACACATATCCATTGCCAACATTGTTTTTGGAGAGTAGTGGATAGAAAAAAAGGATATGAGATTTGTAGGATATATGAACCCTTTCATGTTTTAGTTTAAATAATCTGGGATTGCTGGAATCTTTTAGGATAAAAATGTATTTCTATATTGTTTGAATAATGAGCAACCAATAAATAGATAAACAATTAAATAGAAATGTCAAGTGCATGGGAATGAAGAGTTAAAAGTTCTGCATTTGTTTAGTGTCCTCTTGGCCAACTAAGCATGAACTGCAGCTATTTGTATGAATGGTTTCCACAAAAATTCCTTACCTGTAGTAAGGTTTAAACATGGCTTTAGTTGTAAACATGGCTTTGAAGAAAGCAGAGTTTTCAATTTAAGAAAGGAAAATAAGGGGGAATCCAAGTATTTTTTTCCTTCTCTTTACATCCTATTAAATTATTTTCCACTTCGTTTCCATTCTATTTCCTGTAATTAATTTCTATGTTTAGCTATTTATATCTATTGATAAAAGATAACATACCAGAATGTGTCAGTCAGGATCCAAAGTAGGATAAATTGAAGAGAATTTATTTTTAAAGGACTGATAATATACAGGAAGTTTGTAGGATTGCCATGGGGATAGCAAAACATAAGTACTATTACCAACCTTAAACCCAGCAAGACCAGGAAGACCTGGTCAATAGAAATTGAGATTAGCGCTTGAGAAGAACAGTAAAGTCCAGTGGAGGAACTCAGCCCTCCCAAGTTTTCCTCACCTCGTGACTACCAGTGAAGAAACACCCTGACCTCTGTCTGCCCTCCCTCTGACCTTCTGCCAGAACTTCCCACTGGAAAACCAAGTGGGAACCACACAGCCACAGGAGCCCTTTCAGGTAGCTTCCTGGAGCAGAAAGCTGAATAACAGTGTGAATTTTGAAAATGGAGTAAAGAGATGCATAGAACTTTTTTTGTTTTTTGCTGTACGCGGGCCTCTCAGTGTTGTGGCCTCTCCTGTTGTGGAGCACAGGCTCTGGACGCGCAGGCTCAGCAGCCATGGCTCACGGGCCCAGCTGCTCCGCGGCATGTGGGATCTTCCCGGACCGGGGCACAAACCCGTGTCCCTTGCATCGGCAGGTGGACTCTCAACCACTGCGCCACCAGGGAAGCCCCATCCTTATTTGTTGCACAATGTGACAACCTTCCACATGAACTGGACAGTTTTTACAATTCCTCTGGTTTCTGACCTATTCTGATTGCCGTTTTGTCATAATTAATTTTTCTGATTTGTTGCTATCAAAATGTCATGAATAACTTTAAAATGTGTCTAACACAATCGCTAAACAATAGAGTTCAATATTGAGTTTAGGCAGGGTCCCTCATGACAACAATTTGTACAGCACTCTCTTATCCAAAATAACTTTTGAGAGAACTCTTGCAGGCTTAATTTAACCTTTATCTCAATAGCTGTAGAAATGAAGCACTCTTTTCAAATACTGCCCACAATTCATTTTTAATTGCTCTTTAAAAAGCAATACTTGAAAATCTTCCCACAGCAACAACCAAATTATTTTCTTCTAGTCATAGAAGAAAATGGGGATGGAAGAAAACTAGAGCAGGAAACAAATCTTCTTCAGGATTGACACATGATCTTGAGTATTCTGGGAGATGCTGCAGTTGCTCTGTTTTTCCAAACCTAATTGTTGTTGTTGTTTTCTCTGGTAGATGAACTGGGGCTGCACTTTATCCTACATGAAAAATAAACATCATCCTCACTGCATCCCACACAAGCAACTGAGAACTGTTAATGATGTCTACTTCATACCAATGTAAGTTATGGGTGCAATTCTAATGGAACAAAAGAAGTTCCTCTCTTCTTTAGATTTGAATCATTACTTTAATTATGCCCATTCACCAACACCAACTATGCATATATAGTTCCCTAATAAGGGAGTGAATTTTGGGAAAATGCATATCTCTTTGGAACCAGCATCTAGCTCTTCTGGTTAAAACAACGCTTGATTGAGATTCAAGTAACATAAGTCACACACAGTGTGCTTTTGTGTTGCCATTAATATTTAAATTTATTTCAGAGTTCCTTAAGGCATTTTTTTCCAAAGTAGAGTGTACCTCAGAATCACCTGAGAACCAGATTCATTCTAGAATCAAGTCTAGAATCTGAAGTTAAATTATATTGAATCTAGAATCTGTTTTTTTAAAAGAGATCTTCTTTTGATTCTAATACCCAGTCATGTTTGGAACACTGCAACATAGAATAATTTTTATCAGTAAAGATATTTTATTTTCTAAGTAGATAAGTACCATAGAAGAGACAGAGAGAGAAAGAGAGAGAGAGTGTATGTGTGTGTATGTGTGTGTGTATACACACATATTTATATATATCAAATTGAGGCAGTAGCTTGGGAAGTTTATGATAGGAAAAGTTTGGAGGGTTATTTTCAATTTTCTGGTACTTCCTCACACGATGATAGTAGGTATACAACCTGCAGTAAGTGGATGATTATAGAATAATTTTTAACATTCTTTGTTATGACTAACTTTAATTTCAGGAAACTGAAGGAAATGTGTTGATCCTATTTTATTCATTAAACTTTCTCTCTGATAACTCGTTTTTATGACTTCCAATTTGACTTGAAATCAATTTTCAATTTCCTCTAAGATGAAGATTATTGTCCTCAGAGAATAGATTTAACCTGAAAATACCACTAATTTCATTAGCGCTAAAGAGGATGACCCATTAAGTGAAAATGGAATACTCCAATTAAAACCGAAAGATTGTCAAAGTAGATAAAGAATGTACATATTTATCTACAGCTTATGAAACATATGCTTTAAATATAAGACTGCAGTACATGCTAATGAGGATATCTCATTGAAAGAATAAAGGACCATCTCAATACAAGCAGAAAAAATGACAAAAATTGATTTGCATTAATAAATACTCTTAGCAAACTAGAATTAGGAGGAAATTTTCTGAATATGATAAAAGGGATCTACACACACAAACGAAATTTCAAGCAAGCATAATAATCAAAGATTATTATTAGTTCAAAGTAGCTTTTTGAACTTTCCCTCTGAGATCAGAAACAAGATAAGAATGCCTGCTGTCTCCAATTTTATTCAACCCTGTAGTGGAGATTTCAGTGAGCACAATAAGAGATGGTGATAAAAAAGAAAAATTGAAAAGAAATAGAATTGTTATTATTCTATATGTGATTACTCATTATAGAAAGTTCATGAGAATCTATAGATAATTTAAATTAATAAGCAAATTTTTCAAGGTAACTCGTTATAGTATCAGTATATAAAAAACAATTTTATTTCTATATATTAGCTACACAATATTAGAAAATAAAATTTTATGAAAAGAGACCATTTATACAAGCATCAAAAACTTAAAATATGGAATAAGTCTAAACAAAACTGTGCCAGTGAACTCAATTGTCAGTCAAAACCTGTGCTTTTAACCCCTAGCCTGTCTGCCTCCAAAAGTAAACAAAAGTAAGCAACTCTATCTATGCCAGCTACTCCAGTGGTGTTTTCTTTGTTAAAACAAATTGCTAAAGCCTCTAGGGCTGGGAATGGAGCTATCAATCTGTTGGACCCATTTTCTTCCCCATTGCAATGCCCCAAAACACCAGAAAAAAAGGACTTTCACTGAGCTAGGACAGCAGCTCGGTTTTCCCATATAATCTTATATATGGATTGCTATATAGCATATTTGTCAACACTTAAACTGTGTGTGAACTTGACTACATCATCATCCCAGTTTGTCATGTTGTTACAATTTACTGAAAGGACGTGGGGTGCAGAATGTTCCTAGGTTTTTAAGAGGGAGAGACCAAATCTCATGAAATCCTGTGGTCTAGGACTTATAAGGACATCTTCTGTAAAGGTCGGAGTCCTTGTGGTCCAGCAACTCCTAACGCCAAGGAGTCCTCTATGGATTTTACAGGAAGCATATATACAATTGTGTGTTTTGCTCTGATCTGAAAGGCTGATGGATTTGAGTGTTGCCCTAAGCAAGAAACTGCTTAGGTACAGTGTTCCTCTGCCTTGTCGTTTGGCCCAAGCAGAACCCTCAGAAAAATAGCAGCAGTCAAGTAGGACCCTGTCTCTAAGGAGGCAGTGGAGGTCCCAGCATTTTTAAACAAAACCTATTCAGTTATGACTCTCTTCCCTTTGAGAAACAGTCCCTAGCTTATTAATCTAGTAGAGACTGAATGCTTGACTATGAGACATGAGGCATCCAAGGGACCCAAGAGGCCATCATGAACGGCTTTGTGTCTGATTCAGCAGCAGTAATGTCAGAAGACTCAAAAGCATTCTACTACCAGGAGTGTCATACCTAGGACCTGCTTAATGCTGGCCCTGAAGTGCCAGTGAGGTGCCTCACGACACTGTCAGCTGCTCTTCATCCCTACCTCAGATGTCATACAGAATTACCTATGGCCACTTGGTACAGAATTGTAAATTTTAAGTCTCTTTTACAGATGGCTCTGAGCAATATTCTGGGTGGGCTGGAGAGCATGATGGATATTCACCATTTCCATAGCAATTCAAAAGCACCTTCTCAGAGAGGCCTTCTTTTCTTAATCTTTCTACCCTAGAACCACTAACATTTCCTTTCTATCACATCACATAGTTTTGCTCTCATTATACAACTTACCAGTATAGAAAATTGTCTCGCTTGTATTTTTTTGTCATTGTCTCTTTCCTTAGTTTAGAATATAAAGTACCTAAGTACAGGAAACTTATTTGGCTCAGCACACAGAAAAATACATTTTGAACCCTCATTGTTTAACTGAAACATAATGCAAGCCAGATAATTTTAAACTTTCTACTACATACATTAAAAAAGTAAAAAACAAAGCAGACAAAATTAATTTTTATATTCTATTTAACCTAATATATTTAAATGTTATAGCTTAACATGTAATCAATATTAAACTTCATTTAAATGGCTTGGGGTGTGTTTTACAGTCATTGCACATCTTAGTGTGGACTGCCTACATGTGGCTTAACAGCTATTGTAATGGGCAACACAGGGCTGATACATCATAGATACTCAATAAATATTTGTTGAATAAATGAATGCACAGAGCTCTTAGAACTGTTGTCCCAATCAGAAGAAATCTTTAAAGAAAATGAGACAATTTATACCCTAGATATTGTTCCTTCTATATGATTTTATAATAATAATGTTATATTTTGTCTTTTTTCCTTTTTTCTTTCATTTTGTTTGTTTCATCATGTTTCTGTTCTCTCTTTCTTTCATTTTGAGCCTGACTCTGCCTTTAAGTTCTATCAATGTTTGTTTCCATTCTTAGCAATTTCTTTATCAAAAGGTAAAAATAAAATAATTATTAAGCCACACACTAAGATGACTTATTTCTCTCTCCACAAAAAAAGTAGCTTTTTGAACCCTATTACATTTTCTACAATTTTTTACACACAGGAAAACTTGTTAAGAGGCTTCACTTCTCCCCTCATACATATTTGTAAGTCATGAATTATCTAACAATCTGCTTCCTTTCAAAAAGCCATAATGGAACTTTACATCTGAATCCCAGTCTCGTCATCACCATCCATTAACTGTACTTTTTTGGGGCAGTCTTTACCTATCACTATTTCCTCTACTAGCTATCTACTACTCTTTTGACATTTATTCTGCTCAGGTTTCCATCTGGGTAAAGATCTTCAAGCATCCTCTTTAAGACTGAATCTGTTCTGAATCCCTGCATTAGAAAAATGCCTTCATTTTTCACTAACAGTTAAAAGGTATCTTTATTTATTTGTCTTTTAAAAATTTTAACCATTTTTAAATTGAAGTATAGTTAATTTACAGTGTTGTGTTAGTTTCAGGTATATAGCAAAGTGATTCAGTTATACATACACGTAGATGATAGATAGATAGATTGATGATAGATAGATAGATAGATTCTTTTTCAGATTTTTTCCATTATACATTATTACAAGATATTGATTATAGTTCACTGTGCTATAAGTAGGTCCTTATGGTTTATCTATTTTATATATAGTAGTATGTATATTTTAATCCCAAATTCCTAATTTATCTCTCCTCCTCTCTCACCCTGCCATCTCCTTTGGTAACCAAAAATTTGTTTTCTATGTTTGTGAGTCTATCTCTATTTTGTAAATAAATTCATTTGTATGAATTTTTTAGATTCAACATATAAGTGATATCATATGCTATTCATTTTTCTCTGTTTGACTTACTTCACTTAATGTGATAGTCTCTAGGTCCATCCACATTGTTGCAAATAGCATTATTTCATTCTTTTATATGACCAAGTAATAATTCCATTGTATGTGTATATATCGCATCTTCTTTATCCATTCATCTGTCGATGGGCACTTAGGTTGATTTCATTAATTAGTTATTGTAAATAGTGCTGCTATGAACATTGAGATGCATGTATCTTTTGGAATTAGAGTTTTCTCTGGATATATGCCCAGAGTGGGAGTGAAGGATCATATGGTAACTCAATTTTACTTTTCTCAGGAACCTCCATACTGTTCTCCATAATGGCTGCACTAATTTACATTCCCACCAACAGTGTAGGAGGGTTACTTTTTCTCCACACCCTCTCTAGCATTTCTTATTTGTAGACTTTTTAATGATGGCCATTCTCACTGGTGTGAAGTGATAACTCGTAATTTTGATTTGCATTTCTCTAATAATTAACAATTTTGAGCATCTTTTCATGTGCATATTGGCCATCTGTATATCTTTTTTTTTTTTTTTTTTGTGGTATGCGGGCCTCTCACCGCTGTGGCCTCTCCCGTTGCGGAGCACAGGCTCTGGACATGCAGGCTCAGCGGCCATGGCTCACGGGCCCAGCCGCTCTGTGGCATGTGGGATCCTCCCGGACCGGGGCACGAACCCGCATCCCCTGCATCGGCAGGTGGACTCTCAACCACTGTGCCACCAGGGAAGTCCTGTATATCTTCTTTAGAGGAATGTTTATTTAGGTCTTCTGCCCACTTTTTGATTGGGTTGTTTGTTTGTTTGTTTTTATATTAAGCCATATGAGCTCTTTGTAAATTTTGGATACTAATCCCTTGTCGGTCACATCATTTGCAAATATTTTCTCCCAGTCTGTGGGTTGTCTTTTCATTTCGTTTATGGTTTCCTTTGCTGTGCAAAATCTTTTAAGTTTGATTAGGTCCCATTTGTTTATTTTTGTTTTTGTTTCCATTAGTCTAGGAGATGGATACAAAAACATATTGCTATGATTTATGTCAAAGAGTGTTCTGCCTATGTTTTCTTCTAGGAGTTTTATAGTATCCTGTCTTACATTTAGGCCTTTAATCCATTTTGAATTTATTTTTGTATATGGTGTTAGAAAATATTTAAATTTCATTCTTTTACATATAGGTGTCCAGTTTTCCCAGCACCACTTATTGAAGAGATTGTCTTTTCTCCATAGTATATTCTTGTTTCCTTTGTTGTACATTGAATGATCATAAGTGTGTGGGTTTATTTCTGGGCTTTCTATTATGTTCCATTGACCTATATGTCTGTTTTTGTTTTACTGTTATGAGTCTGGCTAAAGGTTTATCAATTTTGTTTATCTTTTCAAAGAACCAGCTTTTAGTTTCATTGATCCTTTTTATTGTTTTCTTTGTCTCTATTTCATTTATTTCTGCTCTGATCTTTATGATTTCTTTCCTTCTATGAACTTTGGGTTTTGTTTGTTCTTCTTTCTCTAGTTTCTTTAGGTGTAAGTTTAGGTTAAGTTGTTTACTTGAGATTTTTCTTGTTTCCTGAGGTAAGAAATTATTCCTATAAACTTCCCTCTTAGAACTGATTTTGAGGCATCCCATAGGTTTTTGATCATTGTGTTTTTGTTTTCATTTGTCTCTAGGTATTTTTTGATTTCCTCTTTGTTTTCTTCAGTGATCCATTGGTTGTTTAGTAGCATATTGTTTAGCCTCCATGTATTTGTGTTTTTTGCAATTTTTTCCTTGAAGTTGATTTCTAGCCTCATAGCATTGTGGTCAGAAAAGACGCTTGATATGATTTCAGTTCTCTTAAATTTACAACAGTTTGCCTTGTGGCCCATCAAGTGATCTATCCTGGAGAATGCTCCATGTGCGCTTGAAAAGAACATGTATTCTGCTGCTTTCAAATTGAATGCTTTATAAATATCAGCATCTGATCTAATGTGTCATTTAAGGCTTGTGTTTCCTTATTGATCTTCTGTCTGGATGATCTGTCTATTGAGGTAAGTGGGGTGTTATTTTAATTATTTTATTACTGTCAATTTCTCCTTTTACGTCTGTTTACATTTGCCTTATATATTGTAGTGCTCCTATGTTGGCTGCATATATATTTACAATTGTTATATCTTCTTCTTCAATTTATCCTTTGATCCTTAGGTAGTGTCCTTCTTTTTCTCTTGTAACAGTCTTTATTTTAAAGTCTATTTTGTCTGATATAATTATTATAACTCTGGCTTTCTTTTGGTTTCCATTTGTGTGGAATACACTTTTCCATCCTCTCACTTTCAGTCTGTATGTGTCTCTAGATCTGAAGTGAGTCTCTTGTAGGCAGCAAATATATGGGTCTTGTTTTTGTATCCATTCAGTCAGTCTGTGTCTTTTGGTTAGAACATTTAGTCTGTTTACATTTAAGGTAATTATCAATATATATGATCCTTTTGCCATTTTGTTAATTGTTTTGGATTTGTTTTTGTAGGTCTTTTTTCCCCATTCTTCCTTTCTTCTCTTCTCTTTTGATTTGTTGACTATTTTTAGCATTATGTTTGTTTTCTTTTTTCTGTGTATATCTATTATAGATTTTTGTTTTTCAGTTACCATGAGGTTTTTGTATATGAATCTATATTTATATGTGCTTGTTTTAAGCTACTGATCTCCTAATTTCAAATGCATTTTAGATACCCCACATTTGTACTCTTATCCCCTCATGATTAGTGCTTTAGATTTTATATTTTTACATCTCACTGTTTTGTGTATCCCTTAAATGCTTAGTGTGGATACAAATGATTTTACTACTTTTGTCTTTTAACCTCCCAACTAGCTTTGTGCATGGATAATTTCCTACCTTTATTGTATGTTTGCCTTTACTAGTGAAATTTTCCATTTTGTATTTTTCTTGTTTCTAGTTGTGGCCTTTTCTTTTCCACCTAGAGAAGTCCCTTTACCATTTGTTGTAAAGCTGGTTGTTGGTGGTGAATTCTTTTAGCTTTTGCTTGGCTGTAAAGCTTTTGATTTCTCCATCAGCTCTGCATGAGACCCTTGCTGGGTAGAATATTCTTAGTTGTAGGTTTTTCTCTTTCATCACTTTAAGTATATCATTTCACTGCCTTCTGGTCTACAGAGTTCCTGCTGAAAAATCAGCTGATAGCCTTATGGGAGTTCCCTTATGCGTTATATGTTGCTTTTCCTTTGCTGCTTTTAATATTCTCTCCTTATCTTTAATTTTTATCATTTTGATTACAATGTGTCTTAGTGTGTTCCTCTGTGGGTTAATCCTGTATAGCACTCTCTGTGGTTCCTGGACTTGGGTGACTGTTTCCTTTCCCAGGTTAGGGAAATTTTCAGCTATTATCACTTCAAATATTTTCTCAGATCCTTTCCCTCTTTCTTCTCCTTCTGGAACCCTTATAATGTGAATATTAGTGTGCTTCATGTTGTCCCAGAGGTCTTTTAAACTGTCCTGATTTCTTTTCATTCTTTTTCCTTTTCTCTTTGGTAGCACTGATTTCCCTAACCTACCGTTGATTCCTTCTAGTGTATTTTCATTTCAGTTATTGTATTCTTCAATTCTGTTTGGTTGTTCTTTATATTTTCGAATTCTTTGTTAAAAACTTCTAATTTCTTGCTCTGTAAATCCATTCTCCTCCTAATTTCTTTAATCTGTTTTATGATCATTATTCTGAACTCCTTCTCAAGTAGATTGCCTATCTCCACATCACTTAGTTCTTTTTCTGGAGTTTTATCTTGCTCTTTTGTCTGAACCATGTTCCACTGTTGCCTCATTTTATCTAAATTTCTATGTATTTTTATGTATAATAAGTTAGTTATATTTCTTGACCTTGGAGAAGTGGTTTTCTGTAGGAGATGTCCTCTTTGTCCCAGCAGTGCACCTTCTACTTGTCACCCAAGGGCTAGGGACCAACTGATCCCAGGGTAGTATCTGGCCTGAGTTTGCTGACTTTGTCTGCAGGCTGTGAGACTGAAGCTTTTTTGCTTCTGGTGCCTGCCCACTGGTGGGTGGAGCTGGGTCTTGGCTCTCTGGTGGACAGGGCCATGTCTTGGGGCATGTCTAGAGGCAGCTGTGGGCTGAGGTAGTCTTTAGGCAGCCTGTCTGCTGATGGGTGGGGCTGCTTTCTCACCCAGGTTGCTTTTTGGCATGAGGTATCCCTGCACTGGAGCATACAGGCTGTTGGGTGGGGCCACGTCTTGGTGCTAAGATGTCAGCCTCCAAGAGAATTCATGCAGATGAATCCTCCCTCATATGCCTGTTACCAGCGTCTATATCCCCAGGGTAAGTCACAGCCACACTCCACCTCCCCAGGAGACCCTCCAAGACCAGTGGGTAAGTCTGGTCCAGGCTCCTATCAAATTACTGCCTTTGCCCTTGGTCCCAGTGCATGTGAGATTTTGTGTGTGCCCTTTAAGAGTGAGGTCTCTATTTCCCCTAATCCTCTGGAACTCCTGCCATCAAGCCCCACTGGTCTTCAAAGCCAAATGTTCCAGGGACTCCTCTTCCTGGTGCCAGAACTTCAACCTGGGGGTCTGATGTGGGGATCAAAACTCTCACTCCTGTGGAAGAACCTCTGTAATATCATCATTCTCCAGTTTGTGGGTCACTTACCTGGGAGTATGGTATTTGATTAAATAATGAGTCTGCCCCTCCCACCCCTTTATTGTGGGTCTTTAGTTTTTGAAGGTCTTTTCTGGTAGGTTTCAGTCATTTTCATTAATGATTAATTGTTCTGCAGTTAGTTGTGATTTTGGTGTGCTCATGAGAGGAAGTGAGCTTAGGGTCCTTCTACTCCACCATATTGGCCACTCTCCTAGACAAAATTCTTGACTTCATGGGGTGGCCAAGCTGGAGCAGGTTTGTGACTCAGGTCATCAATGGAAGCTGGACTCAGGCCATTGTGCCTCAGGACACCTGGGGAACCTGTCACAGTGCAGTGCATGGATTAGGAGGCTGTGAGCAGTGAGGCAGGAGCGTGGGGTGGTCAGTGTGCCAGATCTGAGCTGCAGTACTACAGGGGCTTGGCCACCAAAACTGCAGCCACAGCAGGAACCCAGAGCAGGCATGGGTGGCAGGAGTGCAGCAGTGGCAGAGGTTCGGTATCTCTATTTTTGAGCAGACTTATTGAATTACAATTAACACAGTATAAAAATCATCCATTTAGAGTTACAATTCAATGAAGTTTAGTATATTCACAGAACTGTGCAACCATTACTACAATCAATTTTAAAACATTTTTACCACCCTACAAAGAAACCTTGTGTCCATTACCAATAACCCTCCAGTCCCCTAGGCAACCACTAATCTGCTTTCTGCCTTTGTAGCTTTTCCTATTCCAGAAATTTTATATAAATGTAATCGTACAATTTGTGTTCTTTGGTGACTGGCTTTTAATTACCATAATATTTTCCAGATTTAGCCTTGTAGAGTATGTCAGTACTTGATTTTAATTGATAAATAATTTCCATTGTATGAATATACCATATATTCTTTATTCATTTCCAGTTGATAGATGTTTCAGTTATTTCTATGAATAATGCTACCTTGAACATTTGTATACAAGTTTCTGTGTAGACATGTTTTCATTACTCTTGGGTACATACCCAGGAGTGGATTGCAGGTTATGTCATAACTCAATGCTTAAACTTTTGATAAACAACAGACTGTTTTCCAAAATGTCTGACAATTTAAAGTTCCCAGTAGCAATGTGTGAGGGTTCCAATTTCTCCACATAATCACCAACACGTATTTTTGACTGTCCTTTTTCTATAGCCATACTACTGGGTGTGAAGTAGTATCTCATTGTGTTTCTTTTTTGTTGTTTTTCTTTCGGTACGCGGGCCTCTCACTGTTGTGGCCTCTCCCATTGCGGAGCACAGGCTCCGGACGCGCAGGCTCAGCGGCCATGGTTCACAGGCCCAGCTGCTCAGTGGCATGTGGAATCTTCCTGGACCGGGGCACAAACCCACGTCCCTTGCATCAGCAGGCGGACTCTCAACCACTGCACCACCTCAGAAGCCCTCATTGTGTGGTTTTTTTTTTTTGGCTCCCTGTTGACTAACAATTTGAGCATCTTTTCATGGGTGTATTGGTCATTTGTATTCCTTCTTTAGAGAAATGGCTATTTAAACCCTTTGTCCTTTTTAAAATTAGGTCCTTTACATTTTATTATTGTGCTATAAGAATTTTTTGTACTTTCTGGATACAATTGCCTCATAAGATATAGGTATCCCCCACTATTGAAAGTCTGCTTTATGTCACTTCACTTTTATGAAAGACCTACATTACTACCTGTTTTTTCTTAACTGAAAGAAATCTGAAAAGCATTTTCACTTTTACAAAAAAAAAAGGCAAAAAGTGCAAATAGCATATTTCAGCATTTGTTTTGCAATGAGTGCTTTCAGAGGCAGTAAACACCCTGAGCAGCGACAGTGGCACTGACAAGCTCTTTCCTGGAAACTGCACTCAGCAACTCAGCATCAAGCATCTGTAGCTTTGACCTGTGTCCGTGAGCATCTGTGCTTTTTCTCACTTTACTTTGGCAGCTATCACCTTGGTAGGAGGTGGAGCTGGAGATAGAGAGGTAGGGCCAGAGCCAGGTGTGAGCCAGAGCTTCTCCTATGTCCAGTGGTCATCACTGCCCCAGGGTGCAGGGTCAGTTCCCAAGTTGCTCTCTGGAGCAGAAGCCTTGAGAGTCAGCCCAAGCCAGCTCAGTTCCCTTCAAGTGTGTGCTCTCCCTACTACCAGCACCGGCTCCCTGCCTGCCAGAAGGAAGCAGTGTTGGAGCAAGAGGACTGGCATGGGCACTCAGCAAGGGACTGGATGGGCTGTGTCAGTCTGGTCTCTGTCAGAGATCTGGACTGCTTCTGATGTGCTGCCTGTGTAAACACCAGTAATGGCTGCCCCCTCCCTGCTCAGATGCTGTTTTGGGTTTGAGCAGCCTGAGCATCTCGTTGTCAAGATTTTCCTCAGTCATATTGCCTTTGCTCCAGTGTGTAGCTGCAACGTGAGGCAATCAGGGCTTCAGTGGTTGTATGGCTCAGGCTGGGCATGGGCTGAGACAGTCACAGGAAACACAGCAGCCACCTCTGCATTTTCAATCTACCCTCTCCCCCCTGCTTTGGGTGTAATCAAGCATTGGCACACTCCTCATGAGCATAGGCCAGGCTTCCCATACCCCTCCTGTTAGTGACACAGGCCATCCAACCAGCCAAGGGGACTTGTCCTCCTTTTGTTGGATGCCAGGCCTGGGGCACCCAATATGTGGCTCAAACTGCTCACTCCCCAGGGAGGATCTCCATCCATGTAATCTCCCTTTTTCTCTGATTCCCCTCCCTGGGGCACTAGACCTGACCTGGTCACTTTTCTTCCCTTCCTATCCAATTATGTGTGGATCTTTCTTACAGCCTTGGTTGTACAAGAGACTTTCTGCAAATCTCCAGTTAGTTTTCAGTGACAATTTTCACATGTAGATATATTTTTGATGTGTTCATAGGAGGAAGTGAGTTCCAGGTCCTCCTACTCTGTCATCTTGATCCGAGTTCTGTCTTGATTCATTTTAGGCATACATTAGCAAGATGTGTCTTAAGGTAATTGCTTCTTTGCTTTACACCATTTTGGCTTACTAAAAGATTTCATAGGAATTCTCTACTTTTGGATAGCAGGAAAAAACCTATATATGATTTGCAAATATTTTCTCTAATTATATGTTATCTTTTCACTTTCCTGATGGTATTATTTGCATGCAGCTCAAATATTTTCAATTTTGATAAAGTTTAATTTATCTATGTTTTCTTTTAATGATGTGCTTTTCCTGTCATATATTACATAACCCTATATTAGTAAGATTTGCAGCTAAGTTTTCTTCTAAGAATTTACAGGTTTAGCTTCTTCATATAGGTATTGGATCTATTTTCAGTAATTTTTTGCATATGGTATGAGAGAAGAGTCCCAAATATTTATTTATTTATTTATTTATTGATGTAGATATGCAGCTGTTCCAGCACCACGAGTTCACAATACTATTCTTTCCTCATTGAATTTTCTTAGCTCTCTTGTCAAAAATCAATTACCTGTAAAAGTAAACACCTATTTCTAGACTCTCAATTCTATTTCATTGATGTATGTCTCTGTTCTCTTGCCAGTATTACACAGTTTTGATTACTGTAGATTTGTAGTAAATTTTAAAATTGTGAAACATGAATCTTCTAACTTTTTCAAATTTGTTTTGGTTATGGTGGGCACCTAGAATTTCCATGTTAATGTCATGATAAGCTCATAAATTTCTGCAAAAAATAATTAGCTGACTGGGATTTTGATAGGTTTTATGAGGAACTTATAGATAAATTTGGGGAATATTACTACCTTAACAATATTAAATCTTTCAATCCATGAACATAGGCTATCTTTCCATTTAGTTAATCATCTCTAATTTCTTTCAACAATGTGTAGTCTTCAGTGTATACGTGTATAAGTCTTGTCCTTCTCTTTTAAGTTTAATCCTAAGTATTTTGTCTTTTTGATGAAGTTGTAAATTATTGCATTATTGTTTTCTTAATTAATTTTATTTTCAGATATTTCACTAAAAGCATACAGAAATGCAATTGATTTTTGTAAGTTAATTTCATCCTTCAACCTTGATAAATTCATTTATGAGTTCTAATAGTTTTTAAGTGGAATCCTTAAAATTCTCTACTTTCAAGATCATGTTATGTATAATTGGAAATAATTTTGCTTCTTCTTTTCCAATCTGGATGTGTTAATTTTTTTTTCTTGACTCATTTCCCAGAATAGAACCCCTAGTATAATAAAACTGGCAAGAGCACACATCTTTGTCTTGTTCTTCACATTAAAGAGAAGTATTTAATCATTCACCAATAAGTATGATGTTGACTGTGAGTTTTTCATGATAAAGGATACCATTTATTATGTTGAAGATAATTTTGTTGAGAGTTTTTACCTTGAAATGATATTTTTGTCAGACTTTGCAATATGAGATGTTCAAGTGGTTATTTTCCTTTATTTAACTACTATAATGTATTGCATTGATTATTTTTAATTTCAATTGTTATAAAATAAAATTTATCATCTTAAACATTTTTAAGTGAACAGTTCAATAGTGTTAAATATGTATACATCGTGTATAACCAATCTCCATAACTTTTTATCTTGCAAAACTGAAACTTCATATTCATCAGACAATAACTCCTAATTTTCCCCTCCCCACAGCCTCCAGAAACCACCATTTTACTGTCTATTTCTATGACTCTGATACTATAGATACCTCATATAAGTGGAATTATACAGTATTTGTCTTTGTGACTGGCTTATTTTACTTAACATAATATTCTCAAGGATCATTCATGTTGTAGAATATCAGAATTTCCTTCTCTTTTAAAACTGAATAATATTTCATTGTATGTATATGTTACATTTTGTTTATCCATTCAGTCATCAGTGGATGCTTGCAGTGCTTCCAGATCTTGACTATTGTGAATAATGCTTCAAAGAGCATGAGTGTACAAACATCTCTTTGGAACCCTTCTTTCAATTATGTTGGATATAATCCCAGAAGTAGGAATGCTGGATCATATAGTAATTTTAATTTTAATTTTTTGAGGAACAACCATACTATTTTCCAAAGTGGCTGTGCCATTATACATTCTCATCAACAGTGCACAAGTGTTCCAATTTCTCCACATCCTCATCAACACTCTGTGTTTTTGTTTTGTTTTGTTTTGTTTTGTTTTATATAGCAGCCATCCTAATTGGTGGGAGGTGATATCTTATTTTGGTTTATATTTGTATTTCCCTAATAATTACTGATTATGATGAGGTGTATTACATTGATTGATTTTCATATGTAAAACTGCCCTTGTATTCTAAGAATTAGTCCCAGTTGGTCATAGTGTATAATTTGTTTAATATGTTATTGAAATCTCTTTGCTAGTATTTTGTCAAGATTTTTTTCCATCAATATTCATCAAGGATATTTGTCTATAGCTTCCCTTTCTTGTAAAATATTTTTTGGATTGTAACATCAGGGTGATGATGGCTTTGTACAATGAGTTTGGAAGTGTTCCCTCCTATTTATTTATTTATTTGGAAGAATTTGAGGAGGATTGGTGTTAATTCTTTAAATGTTTGGTAGACTTCTCTAGTGAAGCCAGTGTAGTCCTGTTATTTTCCTTTGGAGGGAGGCTTTTGATTACTGATTCAGTCCTTTTACTAGTTCTAGGTCTGTTCAGATTTTCTATTTCTTCATGATTCAGTTTTGATACACTGTGTGTTTCTAGGAATTTATCCATTTCATATGGGTTATTCAATTTGTTGGTGTACAGTTGTTCATTGTATTCTCTTTTTCTTGATTTTTTTGATGTGGACCATTTTTAAAGTCTTCATTGAATTTTTTACAATACTGCTTCTGTTTTATGTTTTGGTTTTTTGGCTGTGAAGCATGTGGGATCTTAGCTCCCTAACCAGGCATCGAACCCTTACCCTCTGCATTGGAAGGCGAAGTCTTAACAACTGAACCACCAGGAAAGTCCTTGCATTCTCTTATAATCCATTTTTTTCTGTAAAAAGAGTTGTAATGTGCCCTTTTTATTTTTTTTTAATTTTAGTTGAGTCTTCTTCCTTTTTTCTTAATCTATCTAAAGATATGTCAATTTTGATTATCTTTTCATTGATTTTCTTATTGCTTTTCTATTCTCTATTTTACTTGTCTCTGCTCTAATCTTTATTGCTTTATTTCTTTTGCTGGATTTGGTTAAATTTGTTCATTTTTTCATCTTTCTTAAGGTGTAAATTTAGGTTGTTGATTTGATGCTTTCCTTTTTAAAAAATATGTTTATAGCTATAAATTTTCCACTTAGTACTACTTTCACAATGTACCAAAAGTTTTGGTATGTTGTGTTTCATTTTCATTTGTCTCAGGATATTTTCCAATAAACCTGTAATTTCTTCTTTGATCCAGTGTCTATTTAAGTGTATGTTGTTTAATTTCCATATATCTGGGGGTTAGCTCATTTTCTTTCTGCTACTGATTTCTATTTTCATTACTTTGTGATCAGAAATGATACTTCATATGATTTTGAACTTTAAAACTTATTTAGACTTATTCTGTGACCTAAAATATGATCTATCATGAAGAAAGTTCCAGTTGCACTTGAGAAAAATGTGTATTCTGCTTTTGTTGAGTGGACTGTCCTGTACATGACTGTTATATTCAATTGGTCTGTCATGTTTTTATGTCCTTATTTCCTTATTGGTATCATCTCTAGTTGTTTTATACATTATTTAAAGTAGGGTATTTAATCCTTTACTATTACAGTAGAGCTGTATATCTGTTCCTTCAGGTCAATGTTTGCTTCATATATTTCAGAGCTTTGAAGTTTGGTGCATATATGTTTATAATTGCTATATCTGCTTGGTGAATTGATTATTTTACCATTATATAATGCTTTTTAAACAAGTTTTATCCTTTCAGCCAAATTATGTTTTAAAAATATGGAAAGCTTCACAAATATAAAAAATTCTTGTGCATGATAATTATTTCTGTATCGTTTCAATTTTAGTTTATGTGTTGCTGAAGCAAACACTGTTCAGATATTTTGCCCAATTTTTAATAGTGTTGTTTATTTTCTTCTCGCTAAGTTCTGTGTATGTTTTGAATATAAGTCCTTTATCAGTTATGTGTTTTGCAAGCAGTTCTTCCCAGTCTCTTGCTTGTCTTTTTGTTCTCCAAATAATTACTTTTACAGAGCAGATGTTTCAAATTTTAATGAAGTCTAACACCATTTTTTTTCTTTCCTGGATTATGTTTTTGGTATTGTATATAAAACTCATCATCAAGCATAAGATCACCTATATTTTTATCTATGTTATCTTCTAAAAGACCTATAGTTTTCTATTTTACATTTAGGTCTATGATCTATTTTGAGTTAATTTTGTAAGAAGCATATGATCAGTGAGTAGGTTCTACTTTTTGTTTGATTGGCTGTGAATGTTCACTTCTCCAGCACCATTTGTTGAAAAGTCTATTCTTTCTCCATTGCATTGTCTTTGCCCCTTTGTCAAAGAGTGATTGGACTATATGTGTGGTTCTATTTCTGGTCTCTCTTTTATTCTATTTATGTATTTGTTTATATTATTTCAACAATGTTGCAATGTTTTGACAATCATACCTTTAAAGTATGTGTTGAAGTTTGGTAGTGTTAGTCCTCAGACATTGTTTTTCTTCAATATTGTGTTGGATATTGTGTCTTCTGCCTTTTCCACATAAATTTTAGATTTATTTTTTTTGGTATCAGGAAAATAACTTACCATAATTTTTATTTGCAATTCTTGTAATCTGTAAACAAAATTGTCAAGAACTAATATCATAACAATATCAAGTCTTTCTATCTATGAATGTGGAATATCTCTCCATTTATTTAGCTCTTCCTTGATTTCCATCATCAGTGTTTTGTTGTTTTTCTCACATATACCTTACACATATTTTAATAGATATACACCTAAACATTTCCTTATTCATTGAAAATGTAAATGATACTGTGTTTTTAATTTCAAATTCCAATTTTTCATTGCTAGTATATAGAAAACAATTGTATTTTATATATTAACTTTGTAATATGTATAAGCTTATAACCTCACTATAATAGCTTATTTCCAAAGCAGTTTTTTGGTCAGTGATTTTCTGCATAGACAATCATGTCATCTGCAAACTAATGCTGCTTTATTTTTCCTTCCAAATCTGTATTTTTTTAAAGTTTCCTTTACTTGTCTTATTGCATTCACTATTTAGTTCCAATATGGTGTTGAATAGGAGTGGTGAGAGGAAACATCCTTGCATTGTGTATCTGTTCTAAGGAGGAAATCATCTAGTTTTTCACCATTAAATATGATGTTTTCTGGAGGGGTTTTTTGTAGATTTTCTTCATTATTTTGAGGAATATCTCTTATATTCCTAGTTTAATGAGCATCTTTATCAATAGTCAGTGTTGGATTTTTGCCAAATGCTTTTTCTGCACCTATTGATATCACCATATGATTTTTCTTCTTTAGCCTAGGATGATAGATTACATTAATTGATATTCAAATGTTGAATCAACTTTGCATACTTGGGTTAAATCCCACTTGGTTATAATGTATAATATTTTTTATACATTGTTGGATTCAATTTGATATTTTCATTTTTACAAATTTTGCATTTATATTCATGAAAGATATTGGTTTATGATTCTCCTTTCTTGAAATGTCTGTCTGGTTTTGTATTTAAAGTAATGTTGTCCTCTGAGTGTGTTAGGAAGTTTTCCGCTACTTCTGTTTTCTCAGAGATATTGTAGATAATTAGTATCATTTCTCCTTAAATGTTTGGTAGAATTCCTACAAAACCATCTGAACCTGAACTACTTTTTCTGTAATGTTATTCATTATTCATTCATTTTCTTCAATAGTTATAAGCTTATTCTGATTATCTATTTCTCCTTTTGTGAGTTTAGGTAGATCGTGTCTTTCAAGTTTCAGTTCATCTAAGTTATCAAATTTGTGGGCATTGAGTTGTTTATAATATTCCCTTATTAACATTTTAATGTTTGTGGGAGCAGTAGGGATGGTCCTTTTCTTTCATTTCTAATATCAGTAATTTGGGTCTTCTCTCTTTCATCTTGTTTGCCTAGCTAGAGGTTTATCAGTTTTATTTATATTTTCTAAGAATCAGCTTTGAGCTCATTAATTTTCCCTATTGTTTTCCTGTCTCAATTTTGTAATTTTTATTCTCATTTTTATTCTATCTTTACTTCTGCTTGCTTTAGATTTATATTGTTCTCTTTCCAGTTTCCTAAGATGAAAGCTTAGCTTGTTGATTTTATGTCTTTCTTATTTTCTAATATCATGTATGCAATATGTTCCCCTCTTAGCACTGCTTTCTCTGATTCAGAATTTTGATAAGTTATATTTCCATTTCCACTTAATTCAAAATATTTTTAATTTCTCTTGACACTTTGACCCATGTATTATTTAAAAGTATATTGATTAATCTCCAAATATTTGGGGATTTTCAGCTACCTTTCTGTTATCATTTTTAGTTTCATACCATTGTGATTTCAAGAGTACTTCATGTGATCTCTATACTTTTAAAACTTTTATGGTGCATTCTGTAGCTCAGAATGTAATCTATACTGGTAAACATTTCATTTGAGTTTGAGAAGGAGGTGTATCCTGCTATTGTTGGATGAATTATTCTATAAATGTCAATTAAATCCAGTTGACTGATGGCTCTGGTAAGTTTAAATACAGTCATGTTTTAGGATCTTCTTTTTTATCCACTCTGTGATACTCTGTGTTTTAATTGGTGTATTTAGATCATTCACACTAAAGTAATTGTTGATACAGTGGGTTTGTATATACCATATTTGTAACTGCTTTCTCTTCATTGCTCTTGCCTCCTTTTTCTTCCTTTTTCACTCTCTTCTTCCCTTCCTTCCTTCCTTCATTCCTCCTTTCTTCCTTCTTTCCTTCCTGCCTTCCTTGTTTTCTAACTTCCCCTTTTTTCTCACCACCTTGGTTTTGATTCCATTTTCTCTTCTCTCTTAGCATGTAAATTATACTTATTTCTATTTTTGAGTATTCATCTTAAGAGTTTGCAGTGTATATTTACAACTTATCTAAATACACTTTCAAATAATACACTCAAATACCCACTTCATGAGTGTTGCATGTCTCTTCTAACAGAGTATCCTCAATTTCCCCTGCAACACACACACCTCTCATAACATTGTTGCATTCATTTCACTTATGCATAATCTCTAATCACCCAATGCACTGCTCCTATTATTATATTGAAAAAACATCATCTAATAGATTAGGTAAGAATAAAAAATATTTTATTTTATCTTCATTTATACATTTTCTAACACTCTTTCTTTCTTTATGTAGACCTGAGTTCTGATGTATGCAATTTTTCTTCCCTCCAAAATACTTCTTTTAACATTTCTTACAAGACACACCTACAGATGACATATTCCTTTAGTTTTTATTTGTCTTAGATGGTCTTTACTTCTTTACTTAAAGACCAGTTTTTAAGAGCAGTTTTACAACAAAATTAAGAGGAAGGTACAGAGATTTCCCATATACTTCCTGACCAAAATATCCTCTGTGCTCTGCCAATTTACCCCACACCCCCACTCTAGCAACCACTGGTCTTTTCGTTGTCTCTACAGTTCTGCTTTTTTCCCGAATGTAATGTAGTTGGGATCATACAGCATTTTCAGATTGACTTCTTTCACTTAGTAATATTTATTTTAGGTTCCTCCATGTCTTTTCATAGTTTGAAATTTCATTTTTTTAATGTGCTGAACAATATTACACAGGATGCTCCATAGTTTATCCTTCACTCTTTAAAAAAGTTTGCCAGATACAGAATTCTTGGTAGCTATTTTCCTATCAAAACTTTAAGATTTCTTTCTAGTCTTCTTGCTTGCATGGTTTCTAAAGAGATGGCTGGGGTAATTCCTACCCTTGTTTCTTTATAGGTAAGATTCTTATTTTTCCCTCTGGCTTCTTTCAAGATTGTTCTTTTGTGTTGGGTTTTTTGCAATTTGAATATGCTTAGATTTAGATTTTTTGATATGCATCCTACTTGGTGTTCTCTCAACATCCTGGATCTCTGTTTTAGTATCTGTCATTGATTTTGGAAAATTCTCAGCCATTATTGCTTCAAATTTTCTGCTTCATTCTTTCTTTCCTTCTTTTTTTCCCTCTTTCTTTCTTTCTTTTTTTCTTTATTTCTCTCTCTCTCTCCCTGTTTCTTTCTTTCTTCCTTTCTCTCTTCTCCTTCTGGTGTCCCATTGGGTTGCCATTAATGTATGTTATATTGTGTAATTTTCCCACAATTCTTGGATATTCTCTTATTTTTTTTCTCATTGCATTTCAATTTGGGATGTTTATTTTTGACATATCTTCAAGCTCACTGATTCTTTCAATGGCCTTTCTGAGTCTATTAATAAGTCTGTCAAAGGCATTCTCCATTTCTTTTACAGTGTTTTTGAGTTCTCAAATTCCTTTTTGATTTCTTCTTAATGCATATCTCTGCATGCATTACCCATCTGTTCTTTATTGTTGCCTACTTTTTCCATTAGGAACTTAGCCTATTAATAATAGTTATTTTATATTCTGATCTCATAATTCCAAAATCTCTGTCACATTTGAGTTTAGTTTTGATCTTCACACACTTTTTTTCCTGCCTTTTCTCATGCCTTGTAATTTTTTGTTGAAAGCTGTAAATGATGCATCCAATAATAAAGGCTGAGGCAAACAGCCTTTAATGTAAGGTTTTATGTTTATCTAGGTAGGAGTTAGGCTGTGTTTAATGTTTACTGTAGTTGTAAGTATGAAAGGCTTTTATTTCCTCTAGTATTATTGGTGTTATCTCCTCTATTGTCTTTGGGTTTCCATCTTAAGTAGAGTCCATGTCCTGCAGCTCTCTCAGTTGTAATCCACTGTTATGATATTGGAGTTCTGTTGATGTGGTGTTAAGATATCAGGGAGGAGAAAAAGCATTCTATAATCTTATGGTGAAATCTGTTTTTTTAATGGGCTCAAATCTCTGGGCTGTAACTTTCAGAAGAGTTTCCTAGATGCTTGTTTGTCCTTGTTATGCCATAGGAAGCCAAGAATGGCCTTGAGACAGCCAATTGTCCTTCTGTGAAGTCAAGTAAGGTTCCACCAAAGTATTTTCTACTAAGGACAAGTTCCTACCATGGAGAACAAAGTTCTCTGGCCATATTTTTAAATGGCTATTTTTCCACTTCCCCTTCCTGAAGCACAAGGGAGTTTTTCTACTGTCTTTATCATGAGATTTGGTCAAACTCATGAAAGTGTGGGACCCAATATGACTGGGTTCCTAAAAATTTTTAACTTCCAATTTAGTTCACATTTAGCCTCTCATAATTTTTTAATTACCATTTAATTGTCCCTATCAGTTTCTATCCCCAGTGGCAACTTCTGCTCCTGGTAAGCTATGGTTCTCTGTATTCACTTATCTCTATGCTTTCACATATCAGTTAGCCCTCTCTTTTCCAGTTAATCTAAGAAGACTTGCTGGTATTTTTTTGTTGAACATTTTTTCTTGCTGTGAGGATGATAGTGACAAGTTCCAAGCTCATGTTGGAATGGAAAACAGATGATGATTTTAAACAATTCTACTTCCTAATGTACTAAGATAAACCTATTGCCAAATTATCAACAATGTTGGTGATTCTTATAAGTAAATGTTAAATAATGACAGTTTTTAAAATAAAATATCTAATATAAGTATTAATTCTCTGTATATGCTATGTTGGGATAAAGTAGATTGGTCCTTGACCTCTATTTCACTCTTTTTTTCTATTGTTTCTTCTAGTACTGCAAAGAATACAGAGCAAAAATTGCCATATCCCAGGCTTCCTTGCAGCTAGAATACTGCATGTAATTTTGGTTTAGCCAATAAAATGAATTCCTTCCAGGTCTGAGAGGAGAAAGTGAAGCCATTTTTCTGCATATTTTGCTCTTTCTGCTCTAAATTTGGTCATGAAAGCATCTGGTGTGTGTGTGTGTGTGTTTGTGTGTGCGTGTGTGTGTGTTTTCTGTTTTTAAAATAATTGAGTTCTAGCATCATTTACTTTTGAGATGTCAAGGCACAAAAAACCTGTTCTGCTGGTGCAGACCATGCTGGCACCAGCTGTAATATCAGAGGTTTAGAACTGCATGGCACTGATCATGATGATAGCAGTGAAATTACAGAACAAGCAGCTTCCTGGTTGTAGAGCAACAGCAGTTCCCTTGGTGACTTGATTCTGTAGTATGGTTCTTGGAACCCTGAGTACTCAACTTGGAGCAGTCTCAATTTGGCTACACATAACAATCACATAAAGGGGTTGTAAAATTACTGCTGCCTGCACCCCAGACATTCATTATCATCTCAGAGAGTGAATTCAGGACATGGATATCTTCAAAATCTCCTCAATCGATTCCCATGCAGAGACAGGTTTGAGAACTTCTCATCTAAAATCTGTCCTTCCAGCTCACCCAACAAATATTTACACTATTTGCTTTCCTGAAGTAAATATTTTCTTATTGAAAATAGCTACAGACTCTGTTTTCTGCAATGGTACTCAGACTAATACATGTTGTTTCTGAATCTGGCAGCCTTCCAGCTTTTGTAAAATGAATGACTAAAACATAAGAGGTTACAGAGAAGGCATTAATATTGAGGCATGTTTTCATTTTCCCTTTGTCAAGGATAGGACTTGTATTATAGTTTATATCACTGTGTTGACTGCAATTTCACTCCATTGTGGCTTAAGGATAATAGCATAAATTGCTATTAAATAACAAAATTACAAGACATTTTCAGTGCAAAGGTATAGTTCCCAGGATGAATGAGAGCAATTGAATCTGGCTGTTGTCCAGATTGGAAAGTGATCCCAATGTCTCCATTTTGTTCTTCCATGGTACTCCCTGATTCCCAGGCCTTATTCATTTTCCTTCAGTGGTCATCAGTTTATCCACTAAGTCATTCGTTAATCATGATCTGTTAACCCTGCTAAAAACATTGAGGGAAAATTTATAGAAATAAAATAAAGCCATAAAGAACTGACTCTACTTAATAGAATTTTATACCTTGGCAAGCCAACAAAGGAAATTCTTTTGCAAAATTGAGACTGAAGAGAATAAGCACTTTCAATTTCTTTTCAGAGTATGTTCTGGAAGTAGCTGTTTACTTTAGTGAATGATAAATTGTCATCAATTTACATCAATGGTCCTTTTGACAATAAATATCAGTGGTTCCTATAACAGAAATAAGGAGTTTGGTCTATGTGATGTGAGTTTTCCAAAATAGTACACGTAGGATAGGACTCCTGGGAGAGAGATAGAAGAGGGAAGAGATATGGGGATATAAGTATATGTATAACTGATTCACTTTGTTATAAAGCAGAAACTAACATACCATTGTAAAGCAATTATACTCCAAGATGTTTAAAAAAAAAAAAGGATAGGACTCCTTTGCTCAGCATATAATGCACAGAATAAAGGCGCTTCACCATCTGTCCCTTGCTCAGCATATAATGCACAGAATAAAGGCACTTCACCATCTGTCCCTTGACTACATTCTCAGTATCAATTCCTAACATTATATTATTCAAATCTTAATGAAAATGTAATGATTTATAATTTCCCTTTTGCTTCTTTGTATCATTGCACATACTGTTCTCACACCTTACAGTACCTTGCTTGACAACCTGGGACATTCTGACATGATTCGAGTTGGGTGGGCTCCAGAATTTCTATCTATCTTAATGACAGCTATAAGTTGTGAGATTGGGACAGGTGCTGAATATCTTTATGGGAAGGAGACATGGAGGAGGTTGATGGAGATGACAGGCAGTCTGTATCTCCCTAGATCTTCCTGAGAGCCTTCTGAAATTCCTCCAAGCAAAAGTCACTTTGTCCTTGGTGCTGATATAATTCTTTATTTGTGTACTATTACAGTAAAAAATTACATTATTTGTATTATTACTTTATATAAATATCTCCCATTCTAGGAAGGTAATCTTATGCTCTCGAGGCAATCCATGCCATTTTTGTAATCCCAGCACAGATTCGAATGCAGACTTTTCTTCTCAATACATCCTGCACGAGTGAAGAAATCTGTAGAATCTCATCATAGGCATCAATTTATACCCTTTGAACTATTGAGGGTGATGGCAGGAGAAGCACATTCACACTGGAAAAGCAAGTGCAAGAATGAGGACAAGCAGTACTAGTCAACAATTAATCCCTAGAGTCACGAGGGGAGTGGTGTATGTCATAAATCTAAAGAGGAATGCTGTTATATAGATTCTGTGACAAAAAAGAGAAAACAAAAGTCAGAACAAAATAGGCTTCACTTCAATGAGATTTAAATAAGTTGAGAACATTTCAGAGTGAATTGTTGCTAATCCACTAGATTCTTGTTAAAATGGACTGCACTATTATTTTTGGTGGCTAATCAGCTTGTTCATAACCTACAGGCTCAGCTTCTGCACACCAGTCAGCCCTACCTGAGTTTGGTTTTTCAGTTGGCTGCCAACCAGTCAGTGGAATAACTTTCAAAGAATTAACTGATGACATGAGCTACTTGCAGAATTCCACTGCAGCTGCCAAGAAAGCAGAATCACATTCATAACCAATGGGAATTTCTAAATAAAAAGAAAAGACTTCGTGACAACACAGCCTGCAGCAGTTATGAGTCTGCATTTCACTCTATGCAGCAGATGTCAAGAGAGCTGTGATAATTTTCTTCTTATCCATCAACCCGACATTATTGTGTAGCAGAACAGGGGACTGGGATTTGTGAATTAGCCTCACTCTCTGGATTGCAAAACTTACTTGAATAAGGTAATGTGGTTGGAACAACTGTCTCTAAAATTGAATACTTATTCGTGTACTTTTAGTGTCAGCATTGACCAGCCTCTTTTCCACAATGATAGTGGAAAATATGGCTTAGGTGCGGTTAGGGCAGGAATCCTCCACAGGGCACAGAAAACATCCCACAAACAGTGCAAGGGACTGTCTCTGTATAGTTCCAATGGGATGTTTTCCTGCATTTTTCACTTTCAAACATGCCACATGTGTTGGATGCATCTTCCAGAAAGCAAACCTGAGACAAAGGGAGAAGAATAAGGGGGGAACACCCATGACAGATAAAAGGTAGGGGAGTAGGAGTAGGCAGGACAGCTTTCTGGCCATCATGCTGGTCCGACATTTGCGAAAGAAGAAGGAAGGAGGGCTGGGTGGGAGAAGCTTCAGGCTGCAGTGTGGATCTGAGAAAATCTTAGACAGCTAAATGGTGAGCTTGGATGCAAAGAATCACACAGAAATAGCCAGGCCCAAGGACACAAACCATACTGAATCACCAGCTGGAGGCTGCCTGGGAGGTGTGTCCTCAGATCAAATGCTGCAGATAATTGCAACCCTAACAGATGAACAGACGGTAATTTCCTGACAGGAGATCCAAATGGCATGTGTCCATGGCTGCTTGCTTTTTCATTTCCCCTCACAAACACTATACTGTCAGTTCCTTGAAGGAAGATTGTTTTTTTGGTTTACATTATTCTCTGCGTGAAGAGCTGTCCTTGGCAAACACTGGGTGCTCAATAATTACTTGTTGAATGAATGCAAAGAAAATTCTAATGACTGAGTTCCTGCAGGGGTCTGGGAATGTAATAATACTTCATTAACACTCCTACAGTTTACGACTACCATGCCAGGAAGGCATTTTAATCCATTGTACAGAGAGGAAAACCGGAAATCGTGAAGATTAAGTAACTTGCCCAAGGTCACAGGGTATTTGAACACAGGTGAATATTGCCCCTAAAGCCCAGAGCCTTTCCCCTATTCTAGGTTGACACACCATCAGTTTCTGTGCTACAATGCAGCAACTTGTGTGTAGGTTTTTCTCTATAATGGTTCATTCCTTTAGAAGAGGAAATATGTGTTTTGTACACATTGAGGGGGACTGGATTATTTTCTTTTAATTTTGCAGACTGGCACTTGTTCTCAATTTTTCCAGAAGACATGGAAGCAATTTGTTCAATCCAGAATGCTGGGTTTTTTTAACCATTTACTTGCCCAGTGGTCTAAGAGCCACTCTTGGGTAGTTTTATTTTCTGCCACAATTTCAGCTTGCCTCCAGTTTAATCCTCTGGATTCAAAACTTCCAAGAATGTTCAAATTTCTGGACCTGCCAAATCCACATGACTCTTTTATCACCTAGATAATTGCTTATTTAAATAGTGTTTCAAGCAAGGGACAGATGAAAACTATATTTCATACTGATTTGAAACTTTAGTTCTAAAATGCTTGTCTCAGGACCTATCCAAACATTTCTTTTTCCTTAGACATACGACCATGTCTTTAAACTTCATAACAAATAAAATTAATGGGTGATTCAAGATTAGTTATAAAGAGTAGCCTACACAGGCTACTTTGTTCAAGTAGCTAATATGACTCTTTCAGCAAGCATAATAATTTATGAATCATTGCCATTGTCTATGAAGGGCAACCTGGCACCAAGGCTTATATTTAAATGCACTGGGAAGAAATAGCTTGTTTTCTTTCCAGTCTTTTAGTTAAATTTTTAAATTCAGATTTTTCATCTTATTTCCTGCTACTCCACACAACTTTAATTTTTTTCCAGGTTCCCAAATATTTATATCACCTTCTTGTATCTTTTAAAGGTCTCTTTATTTTGATTTTTATAATGACAAGACTAGGAAGTGACATTTGCTCTCATTAGACATTCGTCTGTTTCACAGTAAAATCTTCTGTTTGGCAGTAAAATCCTGAATATATGCATACATTATAATTTAGCATGTGCATCAAAAGTCATAACAAAACAAAATCATACCAGTGTTATTCATAATGAGCAAAACCTCAAAAAAACTTAATTGTCCATCAACAGAAAAGTTAGACCATAAAATGTGTAACGTTCATACCATGAAATTCTATTCGGCAGCGAAAACCAACAAGCCACAGCTAACGCTACAACACAGATGAATACAAATACTGAGTGAGCAAAGACAGACAAAAGTTTACATATTTCATGTTACCATTACAAAGTGTATAAAAAGGCAAAACTAAAATACAATATTTAGGGATGCATGGATGGTAAGAAGACTATTCATTTTAAAATGTGAACATTAATATCATAAAAGAGAGTCTGGTCACCTTCAGAAAGATTGAGTAGTGATGGAGAAGGGGCAAGAGGGAGTGCTTCTGGAGTGTCAGCAATGCTTAATTTATCCACCTGAGGTTTTGGTTTCACATGCATATTCACTTGGTGATAATTCACTGAGGTGCTCATTCATGTTTTATGTAGTTGTCTGTTTGCATGTAATGCTTTAGAATTTTAAACAAACTGTGACATGGAAACATACAGCTTCAATTGCAGGCTCCAAAGTAATCACTCTCTCTTTTACTCTCCCTCTCTTCTCCCTCTCCCTCTCCAATTGTTTTATCAATTTCCCCAGTCATAACATGAAAGAGATAGATTAGATGATTTCTAAACTCAGCTCCAGTCCTAGAATTTTCTGATTCTAATCTGCTGATAATTTGTAAGATATTATTCTGCAAGAAAATTATACTATTTGTTTTCTAAACCATACTTTAATTTTTTTGGATTTCCTTTCTTGATTTTTATCGTGATGCTTCTAGATCAACCACTCTGTCAGCTTGCTTGACAGTTGGTGTGATAATGAACAACGGTGGTGAAGGAGAAAAACTATTGGGGACAAAGGTCAAATTTATGAAGTGTCCTTAAAAAAGTGGCTAGCCAAAAAGATAGGGAAATAGAGTTTTAAATTTGGCTCAGTTAAATTTTTTGAGATAAAGAGAGGCTCTAGATTTATTAAGGGGCCTGTTGCCATTTGAAGAAGAAAGATAATGAAATAGACAGGGAGCCACCAGGGGAAAGTCAGAGGATCCTGAATCACCATTTACCTTGGGGGAAGAGCCACAGTCCAAGCACCATCCTCAGTCTTGGAGGCTTGACACCTGGATCGTCAGCACTCAGAGTGGTTCCATTTCCCAGGGCAGACTCACATTAAGGGGCTTCTCAGAGGCTGACTTGTCAAAACCAGAAAAATCTCATTTCCTTCTAGTGAGGACTGCAGTCGTCAAATAGACCAGATGGTCACTTCCACAGATGCCACGTGGAAAATACAAATATCAGCAGGTCGACTTAGAGATTTCTCTCAGTTATGCTACATTGAGACCCTGCACTCACTTTGGCAATAGGTAGACCAGATTAATAGGGAAGTGTTTAGAGTTACTTTAGTTGAGTGCTTGTTTCTTTGACCCTCCTGTTCTTTGCACCCCTTATCCTGACAGTCTCTTCCAACACAGGGACAGTGCAATTGAACAGGCTTCTGGATTCCTAAATCACAGCCATATTCTGGTCTTGCCCCCTCACCTTGCCCACTATTGTGATTTGACTTTAGGTCAGACCTTTACAGTAGTGTCTCACTCAGCTCTGGCTGTCATAACAGGATACCACAGACCAGACAGCTTGAATAACAGAAAGTTATCTTCTCACATTCTTGAGGCTGGAAGTCCAAGATCAAAGTGCCAGCGTGGATGGGTTCTGGTGAGAGCTTGCTTCCTGGCTTGCAGACAGCCACCTTCTCGATGTGTGCTCAAATGGAGAGAGAAAGGACTCTGGTGTTTTTTCCTCTTCTTATAAGGGCACTAATCCCTTTTCACAGGGGCTCCACTTTCATGACTTCATCTAGCCCTAATTACTTCCCAAAGGCTCTATCTCCAAATACCATCACTTTGGGGATTAGGGATTCCACACATGAATTTTGGGGAGATATAATTCAGTCCATAGCACATAGATTAACTTTCAGAAGGTCCTGGAAAGGAGGGTAAGAGACATCTTGCAGTCTAGTCCTACTGCCATCTCATCCTAACCATGGCTTGTCCCTGCAAACAGCCTGAGGTACATGATGGGGATGCAAGCTGTCTCCAGGAGACAGACGCTACAGCCTTGATGCTGACACTTTACAAAGAGATGGTCCTTTATGAAGAACAGTCAGGGAGTCTCACTTCTTTCTCCTAGCTGGAGCTGCAGATGGGATCCTGGTCTACAAACTCATTTGGGGGCCTCTCCTAGGGAAGATGCCTGAAGTCTTTCTCAACTGTACCCAAAGGCAAACAAGATAAGAGACCGTCTTACTCAGTGGAGACGCTTCACTAGTGATGTCATCCTAGGTCTGTGTGTGAGCAGCCAGTGCCAATCACAGAGATGCCCTGACCTGCCACAGGGAAGGGGGACTGGAGAGGGGGAGTGGAGGGGAAGAGCTCACAGATATTTCCAGGTTTCAGTCCCTGGTGTGCTGAGAGGGACAGGGGGTACAGGAGAACACCCCAGGACCTCAAGGATAGAGGGTTATGTCAACAATGGGTCTTGATTCTTGAGCCTTTCTAGATCAAAAAGGCCAGAGTGGTGTCATGGAATAAATTCAATCCTCGGGCAATCTCTCTAATCCTCACTTTTCTCATCTGAGACCAATGCTGCTATTTTCTAGATATTAGGCAGAATGGAGTCACTTTCATTACTTTTAGACTTATGGTAGATTAAATATATATACACACCAAATAGGCTTACAAAAATTGTGTTGCAGTTCAATGATTTACATGTAATGAGTTTTCTCTTTCTCTGTTCTCATTCCCCTTGGCATATCCAACCTTCAGAGGGTTACATATATACCTTCTAATAAACAGCAAGCAAATCAAGGGCAAGTGTTTATCTTTGATTTAAATTCATATTCACAATGCCTAGAATATATGTAGGACATATACTCAATAAAATTAGGGTTGCCAAATGTAACAAATGAAAATACAGGATGCTCAGTTAAATTTGAATTTCAAATGTTAAATAAACTTTTAAAAGTATAAATATATTCCATGCAATATATGGTACATACTTATACTAAAAAAATTCACTGTTTTCTAATTTAAATTTAACTGGGTATCTTTTATTTTACCTGGCTATCCTAACATGTTTATTTGTTAAAAGAATAAATAAATGATTTTACCTATATATTCATTTATTCATTCATTGATGTTAGATTCAGACTTTAATACTTTGGTTTCCTCTCCTTACCTTATCACATCTTAAACTAATTCTTCCCTATGAGGTTCAGCTTAAATGATACCTCTTTCTCAATATCTTCCAAGAGGCTCCAGTCTCTCAATTTTATGACACTTTAATTTTTCTTATGTAATTTACATTTATTCATGTTATTTTTATTCATATATATATATATATACATCTTTTTATATTGTATGACCATTGAGATTATAAATGGGCACAAGATATGCTTTGGTTCTTTTTGGAGTGAAGAAATGTGTTTGATGTCTTCTACTCCACTGATCTCTATGACTGCAAAATCGTAACTGGATATGAAGTACACTGTAGAAATATCACAAAATGAAAATGCTGATCATAATTGTCTTTTGATTTTGCAGTTGATCTCACTCCTACCACTTTCTGGTTTGTCTGGAGAAGGATAGTCACAAACAGAAATATGGATTTGAAAGAAAGCTTGCTTGAAATCCAGAACCAAAATTTTTTTACAAGACAAGAATGGAGAACATGGTATGAGAGACAGTCCCACCACAGAAGAAGAAATAGGAATCCTTTTGCCGTGGATAGAAGTTGTATGGGGGATATTTGGAGGGTTATGAGAGTGCGTATGGTAACTGGGTCCTTAAGAAGGGACTACATACGCAATCAGACTCTAGATATCATTGAAAGTAGGGGTAGTAAAATAGCAAAAGCATTAATAGAAGCCTCAGAGAAATTGAACAAGAATCCCTGGGAAAAGTGTTTTGTTTCATTTCTATATCCAGCCTGAGGCAAGAATAAGGCAGGTAACAAGGAAAAGCATAGTACCTGCTCTCATGAGACTAACGTTCTGGTGGGAGAATAAACCCCAAAATAAACAAGTAACAAATAGATGTTAAAACATTTTAATGTGACATATATGATACGACAAAAATGAATCATGATGATTAGAGGATAATGAGAAATGAGATTGTTTTAAAGGGTCAAATTTGAGCAAAAGGCCTGACAGAAATAAGTGAAGAAGCTAAAGGAAGATCTGCAGGAAAATACAGCAATTGCAAAGGTACTGAAGCGGAATAATTCTTAGACACTTGAGGAGTATCAAAAAAACCAGTGCAGGTGGTACAGAATAAGTGGTGAGAAGAGGGATAGGAGATGAGGCAAAACAGATAAGCAGAGGTAAATTACTTAGGGTTGAGTGGCTCCTGGTAAGAATGCTGAATAATTTTCTTCATTGTAATGGAAAAAAACTGCCAGATTTTGAAGGGAGGAAGTGAATTGTCTTATTTGCATTTCTAAAATGTCACTTTTTCCAGAATACAGAGTGAGGCAAATGTGAAAGGAGTCTGTTTTGGAGGCTATTTTCATAACCCAAGTGAGAGAAAATGTGGATTGAGTAGGTTGAGAACAGTGAAGTTGGTGAATAAGTAGTTGTATTTGAGATACATTTTGAAAATGGAGCCAATAAGACTTGCTGTTACATTGGGGAGGTATGAGACTGGACAACCAAGTGAAAATGATGCCATTAACCAAGATGTAGGGAAAGGGAATTTGTGAAGGAGAGGGGCTGTGTGGATAAAACCAAGAAAATATCTAAATGGAACTGTTGAGTAGTCACTTGGTAAAATGAGCCAAGGCTCAGAGGAGAGGTCAGCCTGGTGGTAAAATTTGGTAGTCATTAGGGCATTGTTGGTTTGTAAAGACATGAAACTAAATCAAATCACCCAAGGACTGTATGCCAACAGCAAAGAGAAGACAACGATCTGATCCCTGGCACCCTCTGACAATCAGATAGCAGATGCAAGATGTTGAGTGTGCAGCATGAGAGAAGAGGAAAACCAAAAAACTGCTACTTCAGAAGGCAAGAGTAAAAAACATGTCTGGAAGAAAGGTGTAATCAACTTTTTTCATGCTTTCATTGCACATATATCTTATGTAAGGGAAACCTATTAATTGGCCAATGTGTGTGACAACCCAGGAGTCATTGGTCATCATCATGATTTCCATAAAGTGGTGAGACAAACCACTTACTGGAGTGAATTCAAGGGGGAAATGAGAGCAGATAATGTGAAGATAGGAAAACAGACAAAGCCTTTGAGAATTTTTATTATAAATGGGAGTGGAATAAAAGAGTGGTGGCTTGAAGGAGATATGGAAGTCAAAGAAAAGTTTTCTTAAAGATAGAAGATACACTGCAGATTCTATTGCAGTGAAGTTGAAGTCTTCAGAGGAGACTGAAAATTGTATAATGCAGGAGACTGTGGAGACAATGCAAGAGCAAGGTCCTTGAGAAAGCAAGAGGATAGAATCATTCGCATCGCTGATGGAGTTGGCCTCAGGAGTAGAGACAATTTATCTGTTGTCTCTAGAAGAAAGAAAATACATAGATGTATGAATGGAGATGAAATGTTAGGTCTGGTGGAGATGAGAAATTGTTCTTCTTTGACTGCTACTAATTTCTCAGTGAAATAAATAAGGAGAGCACAAAGCACAGAGTGAGAAAGGAGCAGGTATTAGAGATTTGAGCAAAGTGGGGAAAAGATAAAATAGTTATATAAGGGAGTAGGAGAGCATAATGTTTAGGGAAATATAGTATTTTTGCTGGACAGCACCAAGTTTTCTTAAGGTTTGGTCATAAATAGATTGTGAATTTGGTCAGCACAGTTGTGTGTTTTTCTCCTTCCATATTCACTTACTTGAGTATAGATTAGACTAGAAGAGAAATTGGATTTAATTAAAGTTGTAGTTATGCAAGGAGGTTTAATAGAGGTTGGGAGGATCATGGGATTTGAGGTTGTGTTAAAAGGAATAATTAGCAAAACAGACAATGGAATCTTCTGTGCTTAAAGAAATTGAGGTTATGATGGCAGAGATGAACAGTTAAAAATTAGAAGCCTCAATGGATTAGAACTCTGTTTTTGAAAATTGTTGAAATAGGGATATTATAAAGAGTGAACTAGAAATATAGGTGGTGGAGCTCAAAAAATTGAATACCTAAAATTGATATTTTTGAGGTGACAGATAATGGTAATGATAAGTTTTTGTGATATTTCTAAGGGAATGAATGGTTAAGGTGGTGTAGAGAAAAAGATTAGAAATAAGAAAATGAAGGTATTTGATGAACTGTCCTTTGGATTTTGAAGGCATCAAGAATAGTGTAACAAGAGTCCCCACCATGATGATGATGTTTTTATATATAGCTTATGAAATAGCAAATTTTCTTAAAATAATTTGTAAAACACTTGTTTTTATAAATAAATTTTTATTATTTTATATACAGTTGGTGTTTGCTCAGACCTGTCATTTAATAAAACAATTTTATCTTTTTGAATAACATCGTGTTGTTCCAAATAACTGAAACTGAGCAGACCTATGTAGAGACCTCTGTTCTTGGTGACAGAACCCCCAGAGCCCCCTGCTTAATGATGATTAGGAAAAAGACTGTGGCAATAAACTGTGGCCCCTAGGCCATCCATGAATAGAGAAAGAAACAAGCCCCAGAGTTCCTGACTAGAGAAAGCAAAGGAATGCAGAAACAAAGATAGGACAGTCAGGAAGGGATATAACTAGCTTAAGAAATAAATCAGCCCAACAGGCTTCTAGTTCTGTCTCAAAGGTAAAGACAAAGTCTAATGCACATTCCTCAGTTGTTTTGTGGAAACCAGATCCCAACCAGATGGAGAATAATGACCATGAGCACATATCCCCCAGACCAGCTGGAGCCTGAAGATTGATAATGCTAACCCCTGTGACCTCACCTGGTTACCTCACCACCCACTAATCAGAAAATTGTTCATTAGCTGATCACATTCCTCACAACCTTCTCCCTCACTTTGTCTTTAAAAACTCATCCTTAAAAGCCACTGGGGAGTTCAGGACTTTGAGCATGACCTGCCTGTTCTCCTTGATTGTTACCATGCAATAAACACTGTACTTTTCTTCACCACAACCTGGTATCAGTATATTGACTTTGCTGTGTGTCAAGCTAGTAGACCTAAGTTTGGGTTGGAAACATAACTATTGAACCTACAGATTATATCTTATTTTTATTGCCCCCCCAGATTTTCCATATGACCCAGATTCTCATACTAAACTTAGAAGAGAAATTTAAACACCTTTATTATTCACCAGCATTGTGACAAGAGCCACAATATTGATATTAAGCATCTTTTGATCATTACAACTAGTATGGGCTCACAAATGAGAGATTCCCCATGAAAGACAAATGTTGTTACATCACTAAGATGGAAATAAGAGGGTAGAGTCTGAGTGCTGATAGCAGGGAAAACTTCCAAGTGTTGGTTTTGTTATCTGAGAAATCCAATATGATGTTTAGAGCATATCAACAGGAGTTGTCTGGCTCCATTTTGGTAAGGTTGATGATCCTTTGGGTTGAAATAGCAATCTAGCCTATTGTTAATAAGAAAAGTTAAAGAAGGGAGACAAGGTTCATCTCACAAGTACAAGGAACTGGTAAGTACCAGAATGACTGGTGGGAAACCCAGTGGGCAGTTTAATTTAAGGTTGGTACTTGCCCTATGTTCTGCATAAAACTATATTGCAAATCAGAAGTTAGAAAGAGTCAACTGTTTACTTCAGAATTAAGGGGAAGACTGCACTTCTCTGAAGGGTAAGTTCATGAGACCTTGAATTTATGGTAGCAATCTAATTTCCAGATTCCATCATCTCTTGGGGCAAGGCATTGGACAGAGCTCCTGTGATTAGTTAGGATTGGTGTAGATACCAGCGGATATTGGTATTGCCAGTGGATACTGGATGTTGGATACCAATGTTTCTTTAGCTTTCTTTCACTAAGTGTATTTTTTAAACCCCAACTCATTCATCAGAAAATATATTTTGTATCACACCTTAGTAGGAGAAAAAAATTCAATGGTAGAAGCTACTCTCTGATCTCAAGGAGCTTGGAGCAACATGTATTCATACAAAAATCACTTTTTCTTCTAAATCGAGTGAGTTCTATGTGCCAAGTCTAAAATCAGACATTTCACTGTAGAGGTTAGAAGAGGTATAAATCACAGCTGAGCAAAGTGGACATAGAAAGATTCCAGAGGGGAGAATTTGAAGACACTTTCTCAGGAGATAGAAGAGAACAAGAAGAGAAGAAAGAAAAGATATAACAGAGTTAAACTTTCTGTGAAAACAGCTGCCAAAACCCACTGGAATATTGGCATAAGTATCTATAGGCTTTATTGTTCAGAAGCTCTCCTGTTCCTACTTGTGCATCTATGGGTAGATTTTTCCTGCTCATAATTCCTTGCTCTGCTGATGGTCTCATGTTCAGGAACCATGTTCATCTATGCAGAGTGGCATGTGCAGGCTCTGTCCAGATTCCTACAGTGTAATAAAAGTTACAGAATGACCATGTAAATAATATGCAAGAATGAGGTTGTCTTGCCATTCTCTTCAGCCTATCTCTAGACAATAGTTCAAATTCTCCCTTTTCTAGCTTGGAACATCTAACAGAGAGAAAAGAGACAAGATGATTAGCCTAACAGTAGACCTGAGTTCTGGGAGAGCAGACAGTCCTGCAATAGAGAGTTTTGTCTTTGAACTTCACCACCTTGAGGGGAAGGACTGCTGCCTGTATCCCCTCCTCTATTCACTGGACCTGAAGCTTACCTCCTTTCCCCTATCCCCAACCCTTTCTCCATGAAGGAGCGAAACAGGTGAATTTGAATGACTGTTTCTCCAGACTTTTCCACCCAACGAATGCCAGCCTTCTCAATTTCCTAGAATGGATCAATCTATTTGTCACTTTAGTGCCTTTGCTGCTTTTTTTACCCTTCCTGGAACATTCTTCCCATTGCTCTTTGCTTGTCCTCCAGCTTCCACTCACTTTCTGATATTGCTCTTGATCTCAGCCACCATGTAAATTGTTAGGGGAACTATGTACTTAAGATACCCTTATATTAACTTTTATCCCAGCACATTTTTTTTTTCTCTTATTAGCACTTAGCACTTATGAAATTCTTTACTTGTTTGTGGTCTTTCTTACCAACTAGGATGCCATGTCCCTGAGGGATTTAATCAGGTTAATACCCATTTGGAACAGTGTTTGGCACAAAGTTGATAGATAATAAATATTTATTGGATAAATAATTGCATTTGTAAAAGAGATTTCTTCTTTTAGGGATATTATATCTACATTATAACTCTGCTTTTCCAAGGCAGAAACTTTTCCCCACTCTAGAACCCAGCCACTCTGCTCTATTCACAGCAGAATTCCACAATCCATAAGAAATCTCAGTAATTTAAAGTGTGATTTCACAATTCCTTCATTCTTTAACAGAGTTTCTTCTTCCATTTCACTTCACATATATCCACCCCCAGAGAAATCCTAAAATATCAGAAAAGTTACATGCCATTTCCTTCTAAACTTAAAATCTATGTCATCTGTGACAGTGAAGATAGAAGTTCACACTTTAGGCGAGAGCCTCCAAATCATTAGTGACCAACACCGAAATGGCTTGAAACTCTTTCCTCTACATTATATTCCTAAAAAGAATAAAGCAAAAGCAAACACACATAAAAAAAAGCTTTTCTCTTTTCATATGTTTGAGAACTATGTTTTGTTCTTTTTAGTTCAAGATAACAACTGCTTATTATCCTATATTTGGTGCTTTATGCTTTTTTATGTGATTCTCAGAAAAAGCCAACATTGTACATATTATTATCTATTTTGGCAGTAAGGAAACCAAAACTCACAGAAATTAAATAAATTATTCAAAATCAGAAAATAAATGACAGAGGATTTGAAATGGGGCCCATCTGACTTGAATACCTAGACCCTAAACTTGAGGTACACATCAGAACAACCTCATCTATCTGATCTCACTTGTTTGAAGTACTCTGGGATATTCTGTATAAATCTCTTGGTAATGTTATTCACAAAGATAACATTTATGAAGTGCAAGTCTATGAATCCCCTCCTTCACTTCAATAGAAATGCAAAAGAAAATATCTTATGGCTTTTGCTCTCAATCATGTACAGCATGGCTCTGAGTTCTCCCTTGACAAAAAGTCAAGATGTCCAACATCAGTCATCTTTGGGGCCCATGGAAAGAGACATTTCCACAGGTCAATACACCTGACAGTCTCTCTGCTATCGAGTGTGCATTTTGGTCACTGATATCATCCAAGCCCATAGGACATTTAAATAAAGGTGATATAAGCAAGGCTTCTATCCCTTTATTCCAAGCTGGAGCACAGGGAGTTTTACTCAGCCTCCTTATCAGTAATGCAGAAGTTCAGCCTTCCTTCGGTGCATCACACACTATTCTTCCATCCAATGACCTCCATTGGATGCTGAGGTCCAAACTTTTCTAGTCTTGGCAAGCACATCATCCTCTCACTCTACATTGGGCTACTTTTTGTCTTTTTACCTCCAAACTATTACTTCAGTTGCATTCTCATTTAGAGTGATCCAATTAATTTCTTCTCAGTGACACTGAATCCAAAAAGCTGAGAGAGTAAGAACATAAGGTATTTTTATATTTTCAAGGAATATTGTCATTTTGTTCTGCAGATGGTGTGTGGAAAAAACAGACATACGTTATTTTGATGTAATGAAGACACAGCATTAAAAAAAAGATAAGATATTGGAAAAATTTTATTAATAACTCCATATTTTTAGAAATTATATGTATAAGAAACTACATGGGGTGCAAAAAAAGGACGAAATATTCTATCAGAGAGTTTAAAATCAAATTACATATATTTAAAATTTTGTATTACATAGCATTGTCATAGCCTTCCAATTTTATCTATGTTATTAAATGTTGTCAGATACTATTCCTTTATTGTCTTTATAATGTTCTTGTGCTCAGTAATGATGACCTTCTTTCATTTCTGATATTTAATAATTTGTGTCTTCTTTCGTTTTTTCTTGCTTAGCCTCACTAGAGGTTTATAAATTCAATGATCTTTTTAAAGAAACATATCTCATTGATTTTTCTCTATTGTTTTTCTATTTCTAATTTCATTGATATCTAATCTAGTTTTTTTAATTTATTTTCTTCTGCTTGCTTTAGGCTTAAATTGCCCTTTTTTCTCAAGATTTTAGATCTTTCTTCTTTTTTAATGTATACGTTTAAAGTTTATATTTCCTTCTGAGTGCTGCCTTCACAGCATTCCACACATGTTGAAAAAAAATTATTTTCATTTAGCTCTAAATATTTTTAAAATTCTCTGGAGACTTCTTTGACTCACATTTTATTTAGAAGTAAGTTTTTAATCTCCATATACTTGTAAGTTTTCTGGCTGTCTCTCAGGTTTTCATTTCTAGTTTAATTTCATTGTTCTCTGAGAACATAGTTTATATGAAAGATTTCTGTTCTTTTATATTTGTTAAGGTGGGTTTTATGGCCAGAATGTGGTCCACCATGATGAATGTTCCAAGTGAATTTGAGAAGAATGTATGTTCTGTAGTGGTTGGATGGAACATTTGGTCAATTAGGTCATGTTAATGAAAGTGCTGTTTAAGTAATCTACATCCTTACTGACCTGTCAAATTTATTTGTAAATTACTGATAGAGGGGTATTTATATCTTCAAGTCTAATAGTGGATTTGTCAATTTCTCCTTTAAATTCTATCTGGTTTTGCCTCATGCAATTTGGCATTTTAGGATTTGTATAGATTTTTTTGGAGAATTGGCCCCTGATAATCTTTCTTGTTCTTAAGTTTGCTTTATCTGAATTAATATAGCTACTCTAGCTTCCTTTTGATTATTGTTATTTTTTCCACATCTTTCGTTTCAACCTGAGTCTGTATATTAAAAATTGATATCTTGCAAACAATATGTGGGGTTTTTGCAAGTGCATTCAAGACAGTCTCTGTGTTGTAATGGTGTACTTAGACCATTAACAAAGTGATTATTGATATATTTGGATTAATGTATACCATTAACATAATTGTTTTTTATTTGTTGCATTTGTTCTTTGTTTCTCCCTTTTTCTGCATTTTCTGATTTAAATAGAGATTTTAAATTACTCCATTTGATCTTCCCTCTTAGCGTATCAGTTATACTTCCTTTTAAAAAATAAATTTTAGTGACTTTGCCTTATAAAATATGCATTTTTAAAGAATTTAAGTCTATCTTCAGATAACACTATACTGTTTCACATGAATATGGTATCTTATAACAGTATTATCAACTCCTTTCTTTTTCTGGTCCCTTGTAGCATTGCGCCTTTCTTTTCACTTCTCTCTATGCTACAATCATTTAATGCATTGCTACTTTAACAAAACAACTACGTTTTAGATGAGTTAATAAGAAAAATGAAAGATATTATTTTACCTTTATTCATTCTCTTAACTCTTCTTCATGCAGATCTGAGTTTCTAAGCTATATCATTTTCCTTCTTTCTGAATCAAATCTTTTAATATTTCTTACAAGGAAGTTGTGCTGAAATAGAATTTCTAAGATTTTATTTGAGAAAGTCTTTATTTCTCTTTCACTTTTGGAGAATATAATATTTCTGTAGTATAGAATTATAGGTTGGTGATATTTTAAGACTTTAAGTATTTCATTCCACTCGCTTCTTATTTGCATGGTGTCTGATGTAATTACTTTCCTTGTTCCACTACAGATAAAGTTTCTTTTTTCCCCTCTGGCTTTCTTCAAGATTTGCTCTTTCTGTGTTTTTATACAGTTCGAATAGGATGTGCCTAGGTATGGATTTTATACATTTATATTTTGCTTAGTGTTCTTCAAGTATCCTGGGTCTGTGCTGTGGTGTCTGTCATTTATTTTGGAAAGTTCCTGTCTATTGTTAGTTCAAATATTTCTTTTGTTCTATTCTTTCCTTCTGCTTCTGGTAGTGAAATTATATTCTACCTTAGAAGTTTGTTCACAGTACTTGGATGTCTTGATTTTTCAATCTTTTTTTAGTCTTCAAATTTCAGTTTGAGAAGTTTCTATGGATCTATTTTCAAGCTTATTGAATCTTTCTTCAGTTGTGTTGAGTCTACTGATGAGCCCATCGAAGGAATTCATTTCTGTTGCAGTATTTTTGTTGTTGTGGTTGCCGTATTTTTTTTTATTTCTAGCCTTTAATTTTCCTTTTTTATTAGAGTGCCTTTCTCTCTGCTTACATTATTCATCTGGTTCTCTACTTTTCCATTAGAGTCTTTATTATATTAAACATAGTTATTTTAAATTTCTTGTCTGGTGATTCCAACATCTGTGCCATATCTAGGTGTAGTTCTAATGATTGCTTTGTCTCTTCAGACAGTTCTCTTTTTTCTTGCCTTTTAGCCTGACATAATTTCTTGTTGAAAGCCAGACATGTTGTACTAAGTAAAAGGAAATTAGGTAAATGGACCCTTAGCATAAGGTTTTATGTTAATCTTGCTGGCAGATGTGTTGGTTTAATGTCTACTGTGAATGTGGGAGCCAGAAACTTCATATTCCTCTATTGTCTTCATTTCTCTCTCTGCTGTGAACTTTGGATTTCCCTAAGTACTTGCCTTCATAGTGAGAATACATCTTGCAGTTGTTTCATCTGTAATCCATTGAGCCATTACTGACCCTTCTCTTTTTCTCATACTCATATCAAACATGTCAGAACATTCCACTGGCCTCATCTTGAACATACATCCAGTCTGATCTTCCCTGCAGATACATTAGTGTGCTTACCAATATATGCTGCCTGGATATTTATAACAACTTCTTAACTGGTTCTACTACTATTTTCCTTGTCCTTTGAGGCAGATATCTATTTGGCCCTCAAATCTACTCTCTGCTTTTCACATGACTGCTTTGTGCCTCAGATTGTGAGTTGGCTTATGCTCTGCCACCCACTTGGCTCTACATGGCAAGGATTCCTGGCAGGAAACCAGTGGGACAGAGGACACTGTGGGGGCTTATTAGGTTCCTAGGGCTGATATAACAAATTAATCACAAATTGAGGATGTAAAAAAACAGAAATTTATTTTCTCACAGTCTAGAGATAGGAAGTCCAAAATCAGTATTATTGGACCAAAATCAAGACCATGCTTTCTCCAGAGGTTATAGGGGACTATTCCTTCCTGGCCTCTTCCAGCTTCTGGTGGCTGCCCGTGTGTCTTGGCTGTGGCAGCATCACTCTAATTTTCAAATTCTCCTGCCTTTCTCTTATAAGGACACTTATGACTGTACCTAGAACCCACAGGGATAATCCAAGATAATCTCCCCATCTCAATATTCTTAGTGTAATCCTATTTGAAAGGACCATTTTTTCATATAATGTAACATTAATGGGTTCCAGGGACTAGGACCTGATATCTTTGAGGATTATTTTCATCCTACTACAGGGTGCCTGGGTCCCTCAATCAAAGGTTATAACTCTTATCAAGGTTGCCTTCTCCACACAACTCTCTTCTCCCTGATTCTAGGAAGACTTCTAGAGCGGCGCTCCTGCCTCTTCAGGTCTAAGAGTGACAGTATGTGCCACCAGCACCATCACCATCATGTTGCTAGAACTCATACTTGCCCTATGTCTTGGATTTTCCCTCTTTCCTGCCCATACTACTCACATTTTAATTTTTCTCAAATTACTAAGTTATGTGTGCCATCTCTTTTCTAACAGGATCCTGACAGATAAAACCCTACAAGTAGTCTCAACGTAACAGTCAAAGTGATACTTTTCAAACTAAAGTCAGATCTATGGTTCTTCCTTATATTAAGAATAAAAGCCATTAAACCTAGAGGAACTAGAAAAAGAATAACAATAAAATTAGTAGAGGGAAAGAAATAATAAAAAGCAGAAATAAATGAAATAAAGACTAAAAAAATAATTCAAAATATCAGTGAAACTAAGAGGTGGTTCTTTGAAAAGATAAGCAAAATTGATAAATCTTTATCCAGACTCATCAGGAAAAAAGGGAGAGGGCCCAAGTAAATAAAATAAAAAATGAAAGAGGAGATATTACAACCAACACCACAGAAATTCAAAGGACATAAGAGATTAGTACAAACAATTATATGTCAATAAAATGGACAGCATAGAAGAAATGGATAAACTTCTAGAAATATACAATCTCCTAAGACTGAATCAGAAAGAAATATAAAATATGAACAGATCAATTACCAGTAATGTAGTTGAATCAGTAATTAAAAAAAAAAAAAAAAAAACTACCAACAAACAAAAGTCCATGACCAGATGACTCCACAGGTGAATCTTACTAGAAGAGTTAACTTCTATCCTTCTGAAACTATTCCAAAAAACTGAAGAGGAAGGAATGCTTCAAAACTCATTCTATAAGGCCAGCTTTACTCTGATACCAAAACCACATAAAGAAAACCCCACGAGAAAAAGAAATTACAGGCTAACATCACTAATGAACATAGATGCAAAAATCCTAAACAAAATGTTAGTAAAACAAATCCAACAGTGCATTAAAAAGATCATATACCATAATCAAGTGGGATTTATCCCAAGGATGAAAAGATGGTTCAATATCCACAAATCAATGTTATATGTCGCATTAACAAATTGAAGAAAAAAAACTATATGCTCATCTCAATAAATTCAGGAAAAGCTTTTGACAAAATTCAACATCCATTTATGATAACTCTCAACAAAGTTGATGTGGAGGGAACATACCTCAACATAATAAAGGTCACATATGACAGATCTATAGCCAACATCATACTCAACAGTGAAAAACTGCAGGCATTTTCTCTAAAATCAGGAATAAGATGTGAATGATCATTCTAACCATTTTTATTCAATGTAGTATTGGTGAAATCAAAAACATTCTTTTGAGAAGTACTTCTGTAACACTATCTTTGCATAAGTAGTGAGGATAAACATCTGGGGTTCATCATGGATAAAGATTTGGTTCATGAACTCTCCACTTTTGTCTCTCCCATGCCACATGGTCACAGAGTGGGCTATGTGCTTGACTTAGGGGTAAGGAAAGAGGGAAATTAAAAAAATAATAATAAGTTATTACCTCAAAGTATTATCCAGGTACATACATACTAGAACCACATTTTTCAAGGTAACAACAACAAAAAAGGAATTTAAATGTAAACTGGCATTCCCATTATTATCCAAGAGTTGCTTGGATCCAGACTTGGTATTTTTCATCTTAAAATAATTTCCTGAGCCTCTCAGCTTGTCAACAGCCCCAATTCTCTGCTCCCACTTGTATACCAAGTTCTCAAGATAGAAATCTGCACAAAGTGCCTCCAGTTCTTCACCTTTTAATCACTCCTCATCTTACTCCAAATAGGGTTTTATGCTCACCACTTATCTAAAATCCCTCTTGTCTGGGTTGCCAATGACACCCATGTGGCCAAGCACTATGGGCTTCATTCCATTCTTATCTTACCTGACTCTCAGCAACATCGATCACTGTTGACTACTCCTTCCTTGTTGGAGTTTTTCTATATCCCCCCTAGGCTACTAATACAAAGGTGGTTAATCTTCCCAACTCCTTTACTTAGTGTGTAAAGCTGTGTCACTAAAATGATCTATGTAGGTGAATTCAAAAAGATTATTTCTCCATTCTTTTTAAAAAAGATAGATTTATTTTCTATTCTTTTATTATGTTGCATATATTACTAATTTGAGATGCCTTTGATTATGAATATGATCCCCACAGCACATATTTCATGACCATCTCAAGGAAAACCCCTAGCAACGTCTTATAGAGACGTCTTATAGTCTGGTTTCAAGTCTTATCTCTTCCCCTTCCAGGCTGGACCTACACCACTTTTTCCTCATGTGAAAAATATAAAAAATAATTTTATCATTAAAAATAACAACTCAAATTTGTTTAAAAATTAAACGAGTTCTTATATGTAAGGATGCAAATGGTGTGTGACCAAATGTGTGTTCTATTGTTATTTCCAGTTTTTCTAGGCAATTTTACTACAGTAATTGATTTTGTGCCATGGTCTCTTGATTTCCTTGAACCAACAGCTGGTGATTATACAAGACCGTACAAGTACAAATTTCTCCGTTGAAACTTGTCATACCTTAGAAAATCAGCAGTAGAACGTGGCAGACTACAATTTTCTCAGCTGGTGAAAGGATAAATCAAGCAAGAGATTAAAAGCGATCACCAGTATTGTTAAGAAGATATCACAAATTACCTTCTTTTATACACATTTACTACCGGGCGGTGTTGAATTCCAGGTATTTAAAAAGGTGTTTAGATGAAGTAGCACAGGAATTAAGACCATCAAGGATTCTCTTCCATTCAGGAAACAAAGTTCAGTTTATATATCATGCACTAGCTCTATGGCTGAAGCTAACAGAATATCTAATTGCGTGTATAAAAGGTCTTAATATAACTACAGAAGGAAAGTGCATATTTTATTGCATTTTTATGATAACTAAACAGTTAAACATAATGAATATTGTCTGCATAAATAATATGGAAAAACACTAGCTAATATGAATCTAGTGCAGGTAAAAATGATTATAAGACTGTGGATTATCTCTGGGTGGTATCAAGTATCCTAAGATAAGTATAAAATAGCAGAGGGTATCTCATAAGCCTCAAAATCTCATTGTACTCTTTCTGAGTTAAAATTTGCTGTAGAAACAGATGCCCAACTCTGCCCTCCTCCTCTCCCTCCTCTTCATTATTTCACCATGTTCTGCTTGTCAATGTGATTCTGTCAAACAAATAAAGCCATAAGAAATATAGAAGGTACAATTTCATGCTTGTCCTTGAGAAATAAATCTTCCTTATGTTAAAAAATAAGGGTTTTAATTGTAAATTAAATGAGAATAATAACACTTGGGCCAGAAAACCCAAAGTGCTATGCTAAAATTTATAGATAACCAGATTCAAGATGCAAAATATTTTGAAGTTTAAAAATAAGTAATGAGCATGCATTTTTTTCAAACAAGAGGAAAAATTTTGCTTCGTACCTTCAGAGGTCATATGGTTGAGTGATTGTAACTTAAGTGTCTAGTGTCAGCTACATATTTAGTAATGGGATAAATGGCCATATCAGTTCCTGTTTGATAAACCTTGAGAAAGAAAGTCTAGTTAAAGTAAGGCATATTGATTTTCAGGGCTAGCTGAGACTGTGGATGCTAATATAAATTCAGATCCCACAATATCTGGAGCCACTTCTACTAGAAACGTACTTCCACAGCCACATAAGAGCCCAAAAGACATTGTCAAGTGACATTGAAATATTTTTGATATTGAAAACAATAACATTCCACCCAGGAAGCATGCCCCCTGTTGAACTATCTGTAAGTAAAATATAAGTATTGTTTGTATAAAATAATGAAAGTAATAATAATGATGTCTAATTCATGGGAATAAAAGAATACAGAACTAAAACGCTGGAAAATAACATGGATATGTGGAGGGAGGTGAAGTAAATTTAATGTTCTTGCACTGTAGAAGAGGGTTTAAGATACTGACTACTTTTAGAATAGTTAAGTATGCACTTAGTGCAAAGATAAGCACTAAGAAATACAAATAAAAGGTTTAAACTTCCAAATGAGAAGGGAAAATGAAAAAAGAAAAAAATACAATTCTAGTTGTATTAAAGATTTGTTAATTTCTTTAAATGTAGCATTTAGAAAAATATATATAAGGGAAATGTCTTTATGATATCATAAAGGGAGTAAGGGGGTAAAAAAAAATTTCTTAAACAAGACACCAATAATAAAACCACTTATAAAACTGATTAAATTCAATGTAAAACTTCAATTTTAAAATACACACTAAAGAACATGAAAAGTAAAAGTCAAAAATGGTGAGATGTTTGCAAAATGTCTAGCTCAAAAAAGAAATAAAATGGAGCTTCTACGAATCAGTAAGAAAAGGGGAAACAACCCCCCAAAAATTGCACAAACCTGAAAAGTGATTTTACCTAAAAGTAAACATTAAAAGACCAAGAAACAAATCAAAAGATGCTTAACCTCATTTTTACTCAAAGTCTTACTAATAAAAATCACAAAGAGATACCATTTTCCATCTACCAGGGTAGCTAGATTTACAAGGTCAGTCAATAAATTTGGATATCATACAAAGCAATGGAAACACTTGCCAGTAGATGTTGAAAGATATAATCCCCTTGGAAAACAATTTGCATTGCATAATAATCCCTCTCCTGAGTATTTAACTTGGCAAACTCCTGTACATTCACACCAAGATGAAGTGCAAAAATACTCAGACATCTGCATACAGTCTGAACTAAAATAAAATTAGCTATGGGTATTTTGGTGGAAAGCAGATAATTCCCTTCAAGGATATTATGAACCTCAGTGAATTTATGGAAAACTTTCAGAAACAGACTACAGTCAAACTTGCAGGAAAGTTAAGAGAGACATATACTGAAGAACTCATGAGGGAGGCAGCAAACACTGCAGAAGCACACTTCAGAACCAGCCAGGAAGAAGCTGAGTCACTTGCCAGCTCCAGAAGCCCATAGAGGATGGGTGGGGGAACGGCTGCCGCCACCACTTAGCCATCACTCAGACAGCAGAAATGGTTGCTCCCTGCCTGAGGCCTGATTGAGCTCATTTTTTAAGGGAAGTCCGTCATGCCCTATACTTGCTGGAATCCAAGGCATATACCTGCACTGTATCTGCAAGAGAGACTTTTGGAATACAAAACAAGCACTGTGAAAAAATTCCAAAGTATGACAGAGGAAGAATGTTATTAACAATAAAAACAGAACAAGAAAAAAGCATGTGATCATCTTAATTGATGCAAATAAAACATTTAGCACAATCCAGTACCCATTCATGATAAAAATTCTCAGCAAAGTGGGATAAAAGAAAACTACTTCAACCTGATAAAGGGTATCTACCAAAAAACCCAAAGGTAAAAGCATACTTAATAGGAAGAGACTGAAAATCTTTCCCTAAGAGTAGGAACGCAGCAAGGATGTCAGTTATCATGGCTTTTATTCAATATTGTACTGGAAGTTCCAGCCACTGCAATAAAGCAAGGAAAAAAAAAAAAAGCAAAAGATTGAAAAGGAAAAAGAAAAAAATGTTTCTATTTGCACATGACATTCACTGAATACATAGAAAATTCTAAAGAATATTCAAAGCAGCTACTAGAACAAGTAAGCAAATTTATCAAGGTTGCAGGATTCAAATTCTGTATATAAATAATTATATTTCTACATAATAGCAACAAATGACTGAAATTGAAATTTTTAAAAATGTCATTTACAATAACAAAATGATACCTAGGAGTAAATTTTTAAAATATGTGTAAGTTCTATAAAATAAAACTACACAATAGGGGCTTCCCTGATGGCGCAGTGGTTGAGAGTCTGTCTGCTGATACAGGGGACATGGGTTCGTGCCCCAGACTGGGAAGATCCCACATGCCATGGAATGGCTGGGCCCATGAGCCATGGCTGCTGGGCCTGCACGTCCGGAGCCTGTTCTCCACAGTGGGAGAGGCCACAACAGTGAGAGGCCCGTGTACCACAAAAAAAAAAAAACAAAAAAAAAAACTACACAATATTTCTGAGAGAATTAAGGAGTTAAATAAATGGAAAGATACATCACAATTTTAGTTTGGAAGATACAACATTGTTAAGATTTCAGTTTCCCAAATTAATCTATAAATTTATTATAGTAGACTTTTTTTGGTAGAAATTAACAAAGTGAGTTAAGAATTTTTGTTATAGGTGACCTAGAAAAGCAAAGATAATCTCAAAAAATAAGAACAAAATACTACCTGATTTCAGACTTACTGTAATGATATAGCAATCATGACAGTGTGACAGTGGTGAAAGGATAGACAAGTAGGTCGATAGAACAGAATCAAAAATTGCGATAAAGTGTGACCGACAGATCTTAGAAACACAGGCAAACACATAATAAACGATTTATTACTATTCTGTAACTGAACATTTTAAAATAATATTATATGTGTCCAGACTTTATAGACACATTATAAATCTACACAAATGCAATTATTAGATTTTCAACAAATACACTATGATACTTCAATGAGGGAAGTATTTTTGAAAACTTGTGCTGGAAAAACTAGATATCCATAAGGAAAAAGTGAACCATGAACTGAAAACAAAAATTAATTTCAGATCAATCATAGATATAAGTGTTAAATCACAAAGATAAAATTATTAAAAATAGACAATATCTTTGTGACTTTTTAAGATAGAACACACAAAAAACTAACCATAAAATTCAAAAACAAAAAATTAGCTTTTAATAAAATTAGAAACTACTGCTCATTAAAAATCACCATCAAGAAAATAAAAATACTAGGCAAAGACTTAGAGAAAATAAGGCACCAGGAATGGTATCCAGAATATATATTTTTACAAAACAATAATCAAAAGAAGAATAACCCAACACAAAAAAAGAAGCAGGGGGTGAGCAAAGACTTGAACAGACATTTCATAGGATGAACAACTTCATTAGTCATCAGTAAGATGACTTACACAGTGAGTTATCACTTCACTTACTAGAATGGCTGAAATTTGAAAGACTGACAATTTCAAGTGTTAACTTGGAAAATGGAACTTTCATGCAAACAACTGGAACTCATTCACTGTGGGTGCATGCTACAAACACTTTGGAAAACTCCTTGGCTCTTTCATATGAAGTTAAACATCAACTAAAATTAGAGCCAGAAGTTCATTTCAAGGTAATTATCCAGGAAAAACAAAAGCATATGCTCACAAAATAATTTGTACAAGAATGTTTATAGCATTTCCAGCCCTAAACTGGAAACTACCAAAATGTCTATCCGCATGTAAATACATAGAGGAAAATGCAGTGCATCCATTTAATGGAATACTGTTCAGCCATAAAAAGAAACAGAGTTTTATCATAAGACTGTAGCAATTCAGTCACATCTTTGGGTTCCTCTTCTATTTCTAGTTCTCTTGCTATTTCCACCACATTTCCATTTACTTCCTCCACTGAAGTCTTGAACTCCTCAAAGTCATCCATGAGGTTTGGAATCAACTTCTTCCAAATTCCTGTTAATGTTGATATTTTTACCTCTTCCCATAAATCAGAAATGTTCCTAATGGCTTCTAGAATGGTGACACTTTCCAGAAATTTTTCAATTTATGCTGTCCAGATCTGACAAAGGAGTCACTATCTATGGAAGCCATAGCCTTAACAAAATGTGTTTTTTTTAATAATAAAACTTGAAAGTTGAAATGACTCCTTGATCCATGGGTTGCAGAACGGATGTTGTATTAGCAAGCATCAAAACAACATTACTCTTGTACATCTCCATCAGTGCTCTTGAGTGACCAGGTGCATTGTCAATGAGCATATTTTGAAAAGAATCTTTTTTTCTGAGCAGTAGTTCTCAACAGTGGGCTTAAAATACTCAGTAAACCTTGTTGTAAACAGACGTGCTGTCATCTAGGCTTTGTTGTTCCATTTCTAGAGTGCAGACAGAGTAGATTGAGCATAATTCGGAACAGCCCTAGAATTTTCAGAATGGTAAATCAGCATTGATCTCAACTTAAAGTCACCAGATGCATTAGTCCCCAACAAGAAAGTCAGCCTGTCCTTTGAAGCTAAGCATCGACCTCTCTCTATCTTACGAAAGTCCTGGATGGCATCTTCTTCCAATATAAAGCTGTTTCATCTACATTGAAAATATGTTGTTTGGTGTAGCCACTTTCATAATTATCTTAGGTAGATCTTCTGGATAATTTGCTGCAGCTTCTACATTAGCGCTGATTCTTCACCTTGCACTTTTATGTATAGAGATGGTATCTTTCCTTAAACCTCATGAATCAACTTCTGCTAACTTCAAACTTTTCTTCTTAAGCTTCCTCCCCTCTCTTAGTCTTCATATAATGGAAGAGAGTTGGGGCCTTGCTCTGAATTAGGCTGTAGCTTAAGAGAATGTTGTAGCTGGTTTAATCTTCTATCTAGATCACTAAAACATATTAGCAATAAGGTTGTTTCATTTTCTTGTCATTCGTGTGTTCACTGGAGTAGCACTTTTAATTTCCTTCAAGAACTTTTCCATTGCATTTATAACTTGGCTAACTGTCTGGCACAAGAGAAGGGGTCTAGATTTCAACCTGTCTTGGCTTTGACATGCCTTCCTCACAAAGCTTAAATCATTTCTAGTTTTTGATTTAAAGTGAAAGATGTGTGACTTTTCTTTCACTTAAACACTTAGAAGGCATTGTAGGATTATTAACTGGCCTAATTTCAATATTGTTGTGTTTCAGAAAATAGGGGAGCCTGATGAGAAGGAGATAGATGGGGGAACAGCTGGTCAGTGCAGCAGTGAAAACACACACAATATATATCAATTATGTTTGCTGCCTTATGTAGGTACAGTTTGTGGCACCCCAAAAATTGCAATAGGAACATCAAAGACCACTGATCACAGAACAGGATAACAAATATAATAATGCTGAAAAAATTTGAAATATTTCAAGAATTACCAAAATGTGATACAGAGACACAAAGTGAGCAAATGCTGTTGGAAAAAAATGGCACCAATAGACTTGCTCTATGCCGGGTTTCCACAAACCTTCAATTTATAAAAATGCAGTATCCACAAAGTGCAATAAAATGAAACAAGGTATGTCTGCCTATGTATTATCATTTCTACATTGCTAAGGTTCAACGAATATCCTATGTCCTCATCTTACTTTACATCTCAGGAGGCTTTGAAACAGATTGCTAAATTACTCCACAAATGATTAAATACTTCCTTCTTGAAGCACTCTCCTATGCTGGCTTCTGAATCAACACAGGCTCCTAACTTTCTTTTTACATCTATAGCCAGTCCTTGGTCTTCTTTGCTGAACCATCTAATTTTTCACAACTTCTAAATGATAGTGTGTCCCGGAGCCTAGTCTTTGGATCTCTTCTCTATCTACTCTTACTCTCTGTGTGATCCCATCAAATCCTTTGGATACAAGCACCAAAAGAATTGCATCACTCACAAATATATGTCTCTAGCCCTGACTTCTCCCTCTGAAATACTTTCTGGGATGGTCCTCTCTAAAACAACTCTTTGCTACTCTCTTTTCTTTTTCTTTGTGTTTTATTTTTTATTATAGCTCTTATCACTGCCAGATATTTTATATATATTGTGTGGATATGGATTTAATATCTGCTCCTACCCTATAAATACATGCTACTGAAGGTAAGCCTTTATTCACCATTGTATTCTCAATGCCTAAAATAATAACTGGTACATACTAAACATGCATGAATATATATTGAGAGTGAAGGGAATGACTTTCTGGGTACAAATACCCAGAAAAAATGACTTGGAAGGATAGCCAGGACAAGAGTAATTATATTTGACAAGGGGAATTAAACTTATTAACATTAGCTAACTTGGAATTGGGGAGTGATCAGTAAGAACATACGCTGTATCTCTAAGGCTGAATTTTATACAATTATATTTTTATGTAGCTCTTATATTACAAAACTAATTTTATAAAATAATATGTTAATGAAAACCCTTCAAAGTTCTGAGAGTAAATGTTTTTGAAATGAGAGTTTCTTAGCAGCCAAGTCATCTTTCAGGACAAAAAAAGTACTTATTTTGGATATACATCTAGATGTAAGAAATGCCTTCTTAAGGAAGACATGAAAAACAGAAGTAATGCATGGAAATATTTAAATTTAAAACTCCTTTATGAGAAGAGTTAATATACAAGATTAAAATAAAAGCCACGAGTCACAGACATTAAGAAAATACTTGCAAAAATCTTTTAAAATATAAATTCTGAGAAACTGTTCAATCTTTCATTCATTTAACAAATATTGAGTGATATGCAAGGCATTGTGTTAAGAACTGGGCAGTCGGAGGTGAAAGAGAACAAATTTCTTGCTTTATGGCAGCTTTCATGTAAGTGGAAAACATAGGAATCAAACAGACAAACAAATTGTTGTCTAATATATTGTTGGTAAGTGATAAGTAATACAAAGGAAAATCAAGCAAAGCAAGATTAGGAAACAGTGAGTGATAGAAGATACAGTTTTAGGTAAAGTGCCTCTCTAATTGCTGATTAAAGAAGCAGAACCGGGCTTCCCTGGTGGCACAGTGGTTGAGAGTCCGCCTGCCGATGCAGGAGACACAGGTTCGTGCCCCGGTCTGGGAAGATCCCACATGCCACGCAGCGGCTGGACCCATGAGTGAGCCATGGCCACTAAGCCTGCGCGTCCAGAGCCTGTGTTCCACAACGGGAGAGGCCACAACAGTGAGAGGCCTGCGTACCGAAAAAAAAAAAAAGCAGAACCACTGGGAGTTATGGAATAAGGTGTCTTCATAGGGATTGGTCCCTGTGCAATCATGCAAGCTGGTGGAGAAATCTGTATGAAGCTTTTGCATGTGGCTCCAGTATCAGGACTGAAATCATCAGAGGTCAGCTGGGGAAACCTGGATGTGGAGTGGGAAAGGGCAAGGACAGAATGGAAACCTCACAGACAAACTGGACTTATATGTCTCTCCCAACCTTGATAAAGTCAATGACCTGCAAGAAGAGATTAAGCCTTTCACCATGGAACTGCACAGGCACTGGGCCCAGGACTGAAGGAGCTGAGTGCATAGACATTGCCCTGCACCAGTGAGATGAGCTGGTACATCAGCAAAAATGTGCAAACCTGCAGCAGTGTCTGGGCTGTACGCCATTCTTCACAGAATCGGGATGGCTGTTGTTTCATGTCATCCTTCACATTTTACACACGTTTCTTTTCTGCCTAACCACTACCTGGAAAAACGGGAGAAAATTCTAGGCAATGTAGTTCCAGCTTCTCTAAGTCGACACAGTGCAGTTACCATATGGAGTATTTTCCTTCTTGGGGAAAGTGATAATTCAGCAGGAATCAGAATAAAGGAGGGAGTAAGGCATACTGAGACCTGAGAGCAGAGAGTTACAGACAGAGCCAAGAGTGAGGGTGAAAGCCTGACTTGAAACATGCTGAGAGTGCTCCCAGAACAGGAAGGATGCCAGCATGGCTGCAGTAGGGTAAGGGGAGAGAAAGATATAATCAAAGAGGCACCTAGGACGTCAATTGTTTGGGGCTTCTGTTCATCATCATACTCCAGGCAGTGCACATAGAAGACCGTCAATAAATATATTTTAAACAATTAATAAATACACAAATGAATAATTTTCTTCATAATATTGGGGCTTAAGGAAATTGAGTTAGTTTAGGAAGAGCTCTAATATAGAATATTTGAGTTCATGAATTGTGACTTTAAGTGTCTGCGTGGTGGCTAAGTGTCACCGTGAAGCCTGCTGAAAATGTCTTTTCAGCATCAGCATATAAGGGTTGCCTTATTTGTATTTCGATAAAACTCGTGGAGACGGGCTTCTCTGGTGGCACAGTGGTTGAGAGTCTGCCTGCCAGTGCAGGGGACATGGGTTTGTGCCCCAGTCCGGGAAGATCCCACATGCCGCGGAACGGCTGGGCCCGTGGTCCATGGCCGCTGAGCCTGCGCGTCTGGATCCTGTGCTCCGCAACGGGAGAGGCCACAACAGTGAGAGGCCCGCGTGCAGAAAAAAAAAACAAAACTCGTGGAGACAGGGGTGTGAATAACACAGCCAACTTCTGTACACTAATCCTCTCTAAGGTCAACACTGCAGAAGATATAGAAAAGTACTGAAAATATCAGAATGGTTAACATGAGATGACAGATTAAATTCTGTTATAATGCAGATCCCAGAGAGGTTACAATTGTTATTGAGATGGATATTTACAGGATGAAGGAGCAGATGGCTAACTCCAGACAATAGCTAAACAGCTAAACCATGCAAAGACTATAGAGACACAATATAATGATTATGAAGTTAAGAATGAAAGCATGGGCCTATGCTGATTGACACATAGAATATAAATTTTTACCTGACTTATGTGTGGATGATATTCTCATTAAAACTCATATAAAGACAATACCTCTCCTGGAAGGAGCTACACTGATTGGGGCACTTGAGATTCCACTAAATAAACTACTCAAAGAATTAACAATTTCTATATTACATATAGAAAATATAAATTAAAATTATAGGTGGAAGACAATCGTACTCTAGTCATTATAAACCAGGGTAAATCCACACTTTAGACTCTTAAAAACCTGAAATCAAGATAACTCAGAATCCAGTAAGCATACAGAGAAAGTTTTTAGCTGAGAAAATGAGAGAACACTAATTTTATTGCACTTGAATCATGGAAACATCTGCCATATGGACAAGTGACCTTCATAAAAGAATAACAGACCACACATGGATATATCACACTGATACAGGCCACATATCAAGTAACCTTTAAAACACAAATAAAAAGAGAAACTCTACCCAGAAAAGAAAACCTAAAACCTAAAATTGGCCAGACTAGTAATTATGAAAAAAAATAAGACTTTAAATGAGCATGTAAACAACAGATAACCCCTTTGGACAGAAGGAGAGAGGCAAATCAACTAAGTCAAAAATAACATAATTGATAAGGAAATGTGACATTCAGGAAAGTCACTAAGAAGTTATCCATAATTGTTCTCAAATAATATTCAATGGTCTAACAATTTGGTCCTCAAAGTGGAAAACAAATGTGGAGAAAAATAACTGGGAAGGAAATACATCAAATATTAGAACAAATTCACATATCAATCAGACATATTTCAACATCCCAGAAAGGTAAAACTCAAAAATCAAAATAAAATTAGGATATGAATAAAGTAACTAGAGTTATAACATCATAAACTAATCGACTGTAGAAATAGGTCTATCAAATATTAGACATTTGGAATAAGCTTGTCAATTACATAGCCAAGGGACATAAGTACTCATAACAACAAAATATGCCATAGAAATAGTGTGACATGTGTTCACTAATGAAGGGATATTTAACGACCAACCAGGGAGATACACTGGGGGAAATGTGGCAGACTGGCTACTTTGGGCTTGTGATTGTACCACAAAGAAGAGAAGTACTATGACTTGAGACTAGGATTTGCACATCCTCCAGTACCCCAAGACACCACAGTCATTACCTAAAACATGAAAGAATCAAACCAGGCAACATAATTACAGCTAATAAATGCAGGCATGAACCAATTAGAACATATCTTATTTATCTTTTTTCATGAAGTTTTTAATCAAGTACAGAGAAAGAGCTGAAAAGTTTAATGACCATGAAAGATAAAACTACCCAAAGAACCAAGTATTGAAATAAATAAAAAATGAAGCAGTTTATGTGCACTCTTCAGGGATCACCTTGCTACAGTCATACAAATATTAGCCAAAATATATTCCCATACCTGTGTTGGGAGATGTCAAACTTGAGGCTTTTGGAGGTAAGAGGGTATGGAAACCAGGTGACATCCCCCAAAAGTGTAAATAATAACCTCCTAACAAGATAAATATATATATATATATATATATTATTGGGGGATAAGATTTTCTTGATACTTTGCAAACATCTCAAACTAAAGAGACTCAAACTCAAACTAAGAGGAGACTGAGAATGTATGAAATGACAAATTATTGACAAGTATCTTGATTTAAAGTACCCATTTTTATTGCAAGTTAAATAGAAAAAGAAGAAAACAAAATGTAATATACCCAGGGAGTTAGTGGTATAATCCGCTGTCTTGAAAATAGAGGACAAGTATGGACTATTTGGGGACCAATCTATACTGACATGGTAGAGCACTGCATTAACAGTAGACCCAATAGTAATAATACAACATTTAATTTCTCAAGGATATAAAAGTTTTGCTAAAGCAGCATCACTGAAAGATACCCTAGGCCACACAAGAAACAAAAAGCAAACCTAAAGAATATCTAAATCTTCATAGACATTGAACATGGACTTATCAAACTGAAGAGACATTTGGAATAATTAAAACAAAGATATAATATACAAAGTTAATGTCTTTTTCAGAATTAAAGAGTGTGTTGAGCATGTATGAGACTCTTGCTAGGAACTGAGTTTTTGGACAGGTTAAAACATTATATAATTAAAAAGTATATGATTGTGATAATATGGATGTGGATCTAGGGAAAGGCATAACCCATTGGAGTGACTTTGAGACAGGGATGAATTTTAAAGTGTGTGAATTCTCTAATTGTAAATCTAAGTCCCAGCAACTTGGTAGCCATAGTATTTTTTAAGCATCAACACATAAGAGTTGTGTATTTTTTATCCCTATGAAGTCTACAGCTAGTTGAGAGAGAGAGGCAGAGATAACATCTCTGAACTGATCATATCGAGAATCAATAGCATAGGCTAGATTGCACATTGTCAATCACAGTCAGGGAGTGAAAAGCAAAATGCATTGGGAAATCAATCCCAGTGAGAGTTCAGCACGCGCATATAAGAACCTAAGCTTTCATAAGTCAATATCACTTGCCCAATTGCAAGGGTGAATACAGTTGTCCTGCTTTCCTAAGACCAAAGTTTGAATCTATGGCCAGAAGTCATTTAGATGTTGCTCTGATGAGTGTCTTTATATAGAATCAGACCAGAGTGAAACCTTAGGCAAACTATCAGGAGAGAGGAGGCCAACTGACTGGCATGGACAACGTCTAGAAATTAGGGTACTATTGTAACTGAGTAGGAACCTATGAGGGCTTCCTATAATAGACACCCCTCCCCTTCATGTCCTCCTCCTGTCTCTTGTATGTAGAAAAACTTTATCCCCCTAGACCTTCCCCAAGTTCCAAAGAATAAATTTAATCACAGAAGTGAGAAAATGCAGAAACAAAGGAAAACAGTCAAGCAAGACAAAATAATAATAGCTTAGCCATTAAACAAAGTCAAGGGCCTTTAGTTCTTCCTCAAGGGCTATAGATAACAATATCCTTGAGCTATTTTGCAGATATTGAAATCCCCACCAGGTGGAGGAAGTTAACTGTATGCTGACCACAAGAACTTAGACCCCAAACCAGTAGAAACCAGAAGGTTGATGATATTGACTCCCAATTACCTTACCACCAACAAATCAGAAGAATATCTATAAGCTGATCATGCACCCCATAACCCCCTTCCTAACCTTGTCTTTAAAAATATTTCCCTGAAAGCAACTGGGGAGCTGAGGACTTTTGAGCATTAGCCACCCATATTCCTTGCTTGGTGCCTGCAGTAAGAGCTGCACGTTCTTTCACCACAACCCAGTGTCATTAGATTGGCTTTACTGCATGCAGGAAAGTAGACCCAAGTATGGCTTAGTAACACTGTGATCCAAAGAGATGTGTGTGTGTTGTATGCGTTAGTGGTTCCTCTGGCTCATTTTAGATTGAGATATATTTACTTTAAAGAGCAAAGGTACTGGTGAAGACATAATCTACTATTATTCATAGCCTTGCTTCAGACCACACTGCTCTGCTTTGCTCGACTTATATAATAGAAGGTGGTACGGACTACCTTTCTAAAATGCAGTAAAACTCACATAAAATTTCCTGCAGACACAGGGAGGGAGTTGATTAAGGCTTTGCAAAATTTGGAATTAAATATGAAGAGAAATTATTGAAAAAGTAGAAAAAAATCTCCTTAACTGAGATCCTCTAACATATTTTTCAGAATTAACTCTAACATCTTAGAAACATTGAATAAATATGCAAGTTGTCTGCCAAGCCACCTGATTGCTGCTGATTGCCTTATATTTACAGAAGAGCAAGATTTCTAAGTGGAGGAAGGTGAACCTTTAATTATTATTAACACTTCATCAAATTCAATGGAGGATTCTAAAATTCTTTCAAGTCTGCTGCCAGTAGGAATTACTTTTTATGCTAGAAACATCTTCTTAATGGAAGTTACAGGTTACAGAGAAAGAAAAGCCGTGAACATAGATTAAAGTAAGGCTGTTAGAAAAAAAATTTTCATCAAAAGCCTGAACATCACTTTGAAAGATAAAAGAAATGGAGAATACATAGACCACAGCCAGAAAAGAAAGACAAATAAGAAAATCAAGAAAGAGGTGTAGGTTCTTCAGAAGTCCATTGAAAGAGATAGTGTGTGGGTGTGAATGCATGTGGGCATTCATGCATATACAAAGTTACAAAGTTTGTCATGTTTCAGCAGCTTGATATGATAGACAATGCTGGAAATTCCTTGTTTTGAATGTTGAGTGTATCCATGTCAGATTCACTTTCATAATTTACTCTGATTGTTCCAAAGGTAAAATTATCTTTTAATGACCAGTATGTCTGAATCAAAATAGTGAGAAATAACAAGCAGTCACAGTATGCTAACACTTGGAAGCTATGAAGGCAAAGGTAACATGTGCAGTTATATGAAAACGTCAGCAGAACAGTGAGGTGGGGGAAATCTCCAATGGAGGTGAGACTGAAGAGAGATCCATGACATCAGAGGACCCTCTTTATGAAGAAGGATATACTGGGTACAATGGAAGTTGAGTTATACTTGAAATAAGGACAGAAACCACACAGGAAGGATCTCCTGATCCTGACTTTATTCACATCTTCTAACGAGTTATTTGACTTTATCCACTAACAGATGCCATTCTCACACTGTTTGAGGTCCATTCTCATAACAGTCAACAGCTATCATTAAATATATTTGTATTTGATACTTACAGTGGGAGCAAACGCAGTAGATACAAATTCTAGATTGACTCTGCAAGTAACCAAAATTCTCATGTTGGAAGAAGAAAGGAGAAACACACAAAGTCTGGGGGCAAATGACTGAAATCCCAGTATTTTTTAATACTTTGCTGTTACAATTGTTTTCTATAGTGGACACATACTATTATGGACAAATTCATTTACTCCAGTGGCATGATAGTGGGTGTAATCCATTAGCTGTCTACATGTGATGGCATGAGCTGTCTTTACATGTGATGGCATGAGCATCAGTCCTGTTTACTACATTGTCTCATAAGGATAGCAGTGATGGCAAGGGCTTATGTGTAGCTCCAGTCATACTTTGAGACTCCTCCAATCCCAAACGTCATTGATTTGCTGTGGGCAATACTACTCAGACTCCACTCATGGGATCATGCCAATCTTTTCTGTGAAATATTTGAAATCTGCTTTCTTAAAATTTACAGTATATGAGAAGAATGAATGTCCGAAATGTCCCTATTTTTATGATGTGTTATATGATCCAAAGAGCAAACTTATTCTGACATAAAGATATTCCTCAGTATTATACAACTCTTCTTAAAGATGATAGAAATTTTTCTTTTTCAACTACTGCATGCAAAAAATGACTATCACCACAGAAAGTGAAAAGTGTAACAGACATTTATGCCAAATAAGTATTCCACCATTATTCCTTTTTGAATATTAATTAATCCTGTTCCTGAGCCAGATTTATAATCTGTAAAGAAAGCATTATTCATAGCTCCTTTAACCAAGAAACCAGCTTCTTCTTCCTTGCTCTAATAACGTCTCTTCTACCCTCAAAAGTATGTTTAAATAGAAGGGACTATACCTCAAATATATAGTATTATTTCCATTCCCCTTCCATTGTAAATGCATTTTTCTATTGTGTAAACTTACATTGTAATATTTAGCATGATTTCAATTTTATCAGAGATCCTTAGACTGTATTTAATTCTTTGAGTTACCATGTTGATTTTATTTTATTACTACGCACTCTGCACTGGAACATAGAGACCTGAAGCCAAAATGAATATTTTTAGTCCACATTCCTATAGTTTTCTATTGATGGCTACTGATAAGCTAAATGAGGAAATCAAAAAAAAGTTGATGGCTTTAAGCAATAGAGTCTCTTTTTATTAACTTTTCCCAAATGTCCCTGTAAAGTTCCTCGAATGAGAGCATCAATCTCATGACAACGTGTTCTTCCCAGTTTTTGTAATTCACTGTACTGTCTCCAAGAACCCATCATTCTAGTATGGTAAAGTGTAAATCGGAAAACAAAATCCTATTTTATACAGTCTTGGTGGGGAATCACTTTCTACATCCTCCTTCCAATAGTCCAAAAGCAAGACTTCTAATTTTAAAAGAAATAAAAATGGCAACTGTTCAATGTAAAATGAGATTTAAAAATCTCTAGAAATAAACTTCATATTTTTATTATTGTGTTTATTCCCATAGATCCCCATAAATGTGTAGTGATGATTTTGCTACTGATTATCTGTGAGAATTTGGAGTCTTTTAGTGATAATTTTTAGGGGAACATAGTAAAGCTTCTAGTTGTAGTTGTCAAGAAATGATTGTATAATGAGATGTGGACAAATATATCAGGACTGTGAAAGAAAAATTACAATCTCACCTTTGATGAGGCATTCAGAAGCCAAGGTGGTGGGCTTCCAATTATGTTACAGACACTTTAGACACTATTATAATCTAAATGTATGTGTTTTTTAGCAACACTTATTATGTTATGATAAATTTGCTAAGAGGATGTCATCTGAACAGAGGCTTAGGAAATGGAATTAATACATCTGAAATATTTTAAATGAGTATAAGACAACTAAAACTTAGAAAATGTGGTGTTCAAATGGAAAAATAAATGTGGACCCATATTCTTTTCAAAATATGTCAGTTCTAACTTTGCCTCTAAAATGACTGAGGAAGGATACCAGCCACTATCTGTGCTCAAGTAAAGTTATCTGACGTTTGTTTCCACTAAAAAAAAAAAAAAAAAACTATAACTTTTTGGAAAGGGTCCTAAGCATTTCAATAAACAAAAAAACTCAAGTCGAGACTAGACAACATTTTATTGCCAGAATTAAGACTGATTTGAAAGATATCCAGCATAATGCTGGAATGGACAATGGAGCTACTTAAAGAGACACGTCTACCAAGTTCAAACAATTTAAGCAATACAAAGAAAATAGTAATGCCGTGAAAATCCATGTGCTCCTAATGAGGTTTTAAAAGATCAACTACTGTCAGATATGGTAAAAAGCAGGTAGACAAGGATGACTAATTTACAGAAATACTGCATATTAATCAACTTATGGTCACAAAATGTCTTCAACAATGCCAGGCTTTACCTCCAGAGCCCAGGCAGGAAGGAGGAGGAAGGGAAATGTCAAAGGGCCATCTTTCTCTCAAAGTGGTTTTATGATCCGTGACAACGTTAAGAAGAAAGCCTCTTTCCACCTTTGAGCTACCCTTTGTGAGAGAAGAGGCAAAGCATGGATGCTTTTGCCCCATGTTTTATGCTGCTGTAACCACAGAGTTCTTTCCAGTTTTCCCTGCATCCTCTATGAAATTCTCAGGCAGGGTCTTTGGGAGCTTGATGAGAAGATGAATCTTCCTAGAAATAAACTCCATGTCAGAAACAGTGCCTCATCTCCTGTAGCCACCTAAGGTTTGTAAAAGAGCTGATATTGCAGCTTTTCTTGCATGATAGTTTTCATTTCTGAGAAAGCTTCTGTTTTCAAGTAAATAGTTTTGGTGCAGGCCAACCTCACCATTTTGCTCATTGAGTACTACTCTATGGTAGACAGTACTTAAGATGTCATTTCATAAACAATGGTAATTTATTTCAGCTGTATTTAAAGAAATATTCTACTTTAATGGGAGATATATATATATATCTCAAGAAGTAAGTTTTTCATAACATTTTTAAAAACTAATGATGCTGCTGGAAATATGGAATAGATGCATTTCCCCTATTCCTTCCAGTAAATAGAAATTTTTAAATCATGAGATTATATACAAAATAAACATGAGGAAACTCTGAAAGTGGACCAGTATAAGGCAGATGAGGACATAGGGCTCTATGAAACACAGTGTGAATTCCCTAGGTTTTATTTTTGCTTCATACATCTTACACTAGGTAATATAAACCCAACAACCTGGAAACATGAACAGGTGCAGACAAGAAAATCCCCAACAAAAGGCTTTTATCTCTAGCCAAAGGTACATAAAAAGGCACCCTGACAAGAAAGAGAACTTTCAAATAATAATCACTCTATTCTAGTCAAAGACATCAGAAAACAAAAAAGGCACACATGTAAAAGGAAAGAATAAACTGTCCTCGTTTTCAATGACATAATAGTTTACATGACAATCAACCCTCTGAAACAATAAGGGATTGTTCAAGAGATTCATCAAGATCTCAGGATACAAGATAAACACAAAAATCAACAGATTTCTATATATTAGCTATGAATACATAGACACTAAAATAAAAATACAACACTATTTACCATCATTTAAAAAAAGAAAAATACTTAGGTATAAATCCAAGAAAACATGTATAGGGCTTATGTGCTGAAAACAATACAATGATGATTTTTAAAATCAAGAAGATCTAAATACATGGGGATATATAACATGTTTGTATTTTGAAAGATTCAACATAGCAAAGTTGCCAATTCTCCCCCAAATAAATATGCAGGTATTATGTAATTTCTATTAAAACCTCAGCAAGATTTTTTTGAAGATAAGGACAGTATTCTAGAAATTATATGGAAAAACAAAGGAACTAGAATTGCTAAAAGAATTTTGGAAAAGGAGAATAAATTTGGATGAATTAGTCTACACAATTTCAAGATTTCTTATACAGCTGCAATAATCAAGATATGTGGTATTGGTGACTAGACAATGATAAGACACTTAGTTCACTGAAATGGAATAAAGAAACTTTAAATTGACTCACATAAATATGCCCAACTTATTTTTTTAAATCAAAGGAGGAAAGATAACCTTTCAACAAATGATGCTGCAGCAGCAATTATACAGCTATAGGCCAAAAAAAAAGGAAACTCAACAGATTTCTCACATTTCATTAAAAAAAAAAGAAAACCTGAAAATGGATCATGAACTGAAACGTAAAATATAAAGCTATAAAACAATTAGAAAAACTTAGGAGCAAACCTTCAGCGTCTAGAGATAGTCAAGGAGTTCCTTAACCTTGACACCAAAAGCACAAACCATGAAAAGAAAAGTCAGAAAGTTGATAAGTCAGAATTCAACAAAATTTATAACATTTTCTCTATGAAAGACCCTGTTAAAAAATGAAAAGACATTCTTCTGACTAGGAGAAATTATTTGTAAGTGACATATCAGACAAAGTACTAGTATCGAGAAAATATAAAGAACTTTCAAAACTTAATATGAAAGAAGTATATCATCAAGATGGTAGAATAAGAAACCCCATAGCCATGTTCCCCTATAGGGCCACAGACTCACCAATGATATGTGGACCAAATTGCTTTGTGAGACCTCTAGAATCCACTTAAGAGGTTGAAGAATCTCAGGTGAGTACAAAGCCAAGAAAAGCCTCGTCAAAGCAGGTAGGAAAAGTTATTGCATTTTGCCTACTCTAGCCTTGCCTACTCCCCAGAACAGTGTGGTGCCATCAGGGGGAGACTCCCAACACCCAACATTTCCCTCAGGAGGGACATAAAAATGTGGAACATGCATTCAACATTCTGAATTTTAGGCAGCTGCCCAAGGAATTGGCTTCTGTTTTACCTAACTTGGAGGGCTATTGGAAACTGGTATGGTTTGGATGGAAGATTGGGGGCCAATGAGAACAAAGTCAAGTCTTACTGATAGTTTTAGCACCAGAGTGACTGCAATATTGTAGATAGATACAAAAGGAGCAAGAGATTACAAGAGCACGAGAAGCAGCCTATGCAAACCTCTTTAACTTGGAAATTACAAAAACACGCTCAGAGAAAACACATTCCCAGAAAAGGTTTGGGAGTTCCTCAGAATCTCTATCCAGGCTGATTGGTGAAGTTTTTCCCATGACTGAAACCAGACTGTAAAGACTGGGAGAGGCAGCTGTTTTATCATATGGTGAAAACTCAACAGGGATCACAAGGCATACAAAAAAACAGAGAAACATGGCCCAATCAAAGGAACAAAATAAGTTTCTAGAAACCAACTCTAAAGAAACAAAGATTTATGAATTCTCTGACAAAAAATTTAAATAATTTAAAATATATTCAATGAGCTGAAAGAGAACACAGAGAGACAACTAAAGGAAATCAAGAAAATGATAAAATAACAAAATGAAATTATCAACAAAGAGATAAAATCTATAAAAAAGAACCAAGCAGATTAATCTGGAACTGAAGAATATAGTAACTAAATTGAAAAATGCATTAGAGAGATTCAACAGCAAACTTGATTAAGCAAAAGCATAAAAAAGAATTGGAGACAGGTCATTTAAAATTATTGAGTCAGAGGAGCAAAAATAAAAAAGAACGAAGCAAAGGAGAGCCTAGAGAACTTATGTGACACCATTAACCAGAAAGTTCATTGCATCTGCCCACCTTAACTCTCCTCCTTTCCAGAACAATGCAAAATAATTGGAAGAAAACTCCCAACTTCTGGCTTCTTTCTAAAGAGGGAAATAAAAGAGTAGAATGTACATCAATGTATGGGGTCTGTTTTATTTCTCACTTGATTCAGAGTGCTGAAAGGAACAGAGGTATAATTTGGATGCCAGTTTGGAGGACTCTGAGAACAAAGGCTAGCCCCATAGCTTGTTACAGTAACAGAGAGACTGCAGTACCACAGATAGTCACCAGGCGGCGTAAGAGATTATGGGCCCTTGAGAACAGGGCAAACATCTTCAACAGGGAATTTACTCACAAGCCCAGAAAAGACATACTCCAAAAAATGTTAAGCAGTCCTTCATAATCTCTAGCCATGCTGAGTTGTGAAGGTCTTCCCCTGTATGAAGCCAGGACATGGAAAGGTGGCTGTTTTCTCAAATTCCCATATCTCAACAAAAGATCATAAAGTGTAAAGAAACAGGTAAACATGGCCCAAACTAATGAACAAGATAGATCTATCAGTTACCTAAGAATTCAAAATAACTGTCTTATAGATGATCAATGAGCTTAAAGAGAGCACAGATAGACAACTAAATGAAATCAAGGAAATGACAGATGAATTCAATTGCACATAGAAAAAGAGAATATCAACACAGAGACAGAAACTATGAAACATAACTAAATAAAAATTTTGGAAAAAATATAAAAATAAAAGTTGATAGAGTCCACTAGACCTGCCTCATAAGAAATGCTAAAAGATCAACAAAATTGACAAACCCTTAGGTAGATTAACTAAGAAAAAAGGAGAGAAAACTCAATTAATAAGCAAATGAGAGAAAGGACATTATAACTGATGCTACAGAAATAAGAAAGATTATAAGAGACTACAATGAACAATTACAAGTTAACTAACTGGATAACCTAGAAAAAATGAATACATGTCTAAAGACATATAAACTACCAATACTGAATCATAAAGAAATAAAAATATAAACAGACAAATATATTAAGGAGATTGAATCAGAAATTTAAAACTTCCTCCAAACAACAAAAAATCCTGGACAAGATGGCCTTACTGAAGAATTCTACCAAGTATTTACAGAAGAATTAACACCAATCCCTTTTAAATCCTTTAAAAAAATGAAGAGAACATTTCCAAACTTATTTTATGAGGCCAGCATTACTCTGACACCAAATCCAGTCAAAGATACTAAAAGAAAAGAAAACTACAGACTAATTCCCCTGATAGATAGTGATGCAAAAATCTTCAACAAACTATCAGCAAAGGAATTCAACAACTTATTAAAGAGATGATAGACTATAACCAAGTAGGATTAGTACCCGTAATGCAAAGTTGGATCAACATATGAAAATCAATGTAATGTGTTGTGTTACATTATTAATGCGGTATACCACATTAACAGAATAATGGATGAAAATTACAGGAGCATCTCAACTGATGCAGAAAAAGCGTTTAACAAATTTCAATATTTTTATATCATGAAAACACTAAAAAAAAAAACAAAAAAACCTAGGAATAGAAAGAAACTACCATAACATAAAAAAGGCCATATCTGAAAAGCCCACAGCTGACATCATTCTCAATGTTGAAAGCCTGGAAGCTTTTCCTCTAAGATCAGAAATACCAACTATGCCCACTCTTACCACTTCTATTCAATGTAGTATTGGAAGTCCTAGTCAGAGAAATTAGTCAGGAAAAAGAAATGAAAAACATCCAAACTGGAAAGTAAGAAGGAAAATTATCTCAGTTTGCAGATGACATGATCTTATACATGAAAAATTCTAATGTCTCCATACACACACACACACACACACACACACAACATGTTAGAACTAATAGGTTTAGCAAAGTTGTAGGTACAAAATCAACATGCAAAAATCAGTTGTGTTTCTATACACTAACAAACCAACCATAAAATAAATTAAGAAAACGTTTCCATTTACAATATCATCAAAATAGCACAATACTTAGGATAAACTCAACCAAAGGAATGAAAGACTTATACACTGAAAACAGCAAAATATTGCTGAAATGAATTAAAGAAGTCACAGATAAATAGAAAGATATCTCATGTTCATAAATTGGAATATTTAATATTGTTACAATTTCTATACTTCCAATGCATTATAATATCTATCAAAAAACTATCTACAGATTCAATGCAGTCTCCATCAAAATTTCAAAGGCAATCTTTGTAGAAATAGAAAAAAATCCTAAAATTCATAAGGAATCTCAAGGGACCCTAGGTAGTCAAACAATCTTAAAACAGAGGAAACCAAGTTGGAAGGCTCACTTCCTGATTGCAAAACATATTACCAAGCTACAATAATCAAAATAGTGTGATTCTTGCATAAAGATGGGCATGTTTACCAACAGAACAGAATAGAAAGTCCAGAAATAAACTTTTGTTTATATAATAAATGATCTTCAATAAGAGTCCCAAGACCATACAATGGGAAAGAAAACTTTCTTAAACAAATAATTTTGGGAAAATCGTGTATCTGCATATCAAAGAATGAAGTTGGATCCTTACCTTGCACCATATATATGAATTATCTCCAAATGTGTTAAAGACTTAAATGTGAACCCTAAAATTCTAAAACTCCTATAATAATATAGGGGGTAAGCTTTGTGACATTGGATTTAGCAATGTTTGCTAAATGACTGACTAGGAAAGCACAAGAAACAAAAGTAAAAATAGGCAAGTGAAACTGCATCAAACTTCAAAATTCTGTGCATCAGAGAAACAATTAACATAGTGAAAAGACAACTTATGGAATGAAAAAAAAGATTTGCAAATCATATAGTGAAGAGATGGAAGCAATGCAATTGCCCATCAATGGATGAATGGATAAAGAAAATGTGGTATATGCATACAAAAGAATATTATTCAGCCTTGAAACGAAAGGAAATTATGACACAGGTTGTGCCATGGATGAACCTTGAGGACACTATGTTAAGTAAAATAAACCAATTGCAAAAGCACAAATACTGTCTGATTCCAGTTATATAATGTATCAAAATAATCAAATTCATTATGGTATATGAATTAGATCTCAGTAAAGATGTTAAAATAAACAGGAAAAAACCATAGAACCAGAAAGTGGAATGGTGGTTGTCAGGGGCTGACAGAGAGGTAAATGGAAATATTTTTCAAAGGGTAAAGAATTTCAGTTTCACAAGATGAAAAATGTACAGAGATATGTTGCACAACAATGCAAACATATTTAATCCTAATAAATTATACACTTGAAATGGTTAAGATGGTAAATTTTATGGTATGACTTTTACCAAAATTTAAAATAAAAGTAAATTAAATAAATAAAAAGTATATATACATCTTATGTATCTGAAAAAAAGTCAACATTAAAAAACCAAAAATCCAATTAGAACATGGTCTATATATATAAAGAGTTATTTTACCAAAGAATGAATGACATAACAAATAAGCACATAAAAAGGTACATAACAGTATAAGCCATTAGGGAAATGTAAATTAAAACTCTAATGATATATTACCATGCACCATTCAGAATGGCTAAAATAAAAAATTAGTAACAATACCAAATGCTAGCAAGGATGAAAAGTAAGGGGATTACTAATACATTGCTGGTAGAAATGTAAATAGTACAGCTACTCTAGAAAACAGTTTGATAAAAAATTTAAAGTTAAGTTACTCTTTAAAAAAGTAAACATGATTCAGCAATTGCATTCCCCAGCATTAATCTTAAGGAAATAGACTTTTATATGCACAAATACCTGTAAGTGTGTATATAGCACTCTTATTTGTAGTAAATATAAACTGGAATTAACCCAGATGTTCTTCAATGGGTGAATGATGCTCCTATAGTCCATGCCTGTCATGAGATATTACTCAGATATCAAAAGGAATGAACTACTGATATATGCAACAACCTGGATGAATCATCAGTGAATTACACTGAGTGGAAAAAGCCAATCCCAAATGGTTGCATACTGTGTGATTTTATGTATATATAACACTCTGAAATGAGAAAAATATAGAAATGGAGAACTTATTAGTCATTGCAAAGGGTTAAGGAGAGTGTGGAGAAGGATAAAAGGGAAGCGCTTATGGATATAAAAGGCAACATGAGGGATCCTTGTGGTTGTGGAAATATTCTGTATCTTGAATGTCAGTGTCAATATTCTGGCTTGATATTGTACTTTAGTTTTACAAAGAGACAAAACAATTCTAAACATTTATGCAACTAGTAATAGAGCTTCAAAATACCTTAGGGAAATACTGATAGAACTGATAGAAATGGACAAACTAACAGTTGTCAGAGATTTTCAATACCTCTCTCTCAATAATTTATAAGGTAAAGGAAATAGAATGTGAATAAGAAGTTTCTATGAAACAAGTAGGCAGAAAGTCAGTAAGGATCTAGAAAACACGACAACATGATCAACCAAATTGACATAGTTGGTGTTGTTTAACACTACCCCACAACAGAAGAATACACATTCTTTTCAACTGCACATAGAAAATTGACCATTTCATCTGTTGATGGACATTTAGGTTGTTTCCATGTCTTGGCTATTGTGAATAATGCTGCTATAAAAATAGGGGTGCATGTAACTTTTTGAATTATAATTTTGTCCAAATATATGTGAAACAGCAACAGACTCACACAGAGAACAGACTTGTGGTTGTTAAGGGGGAGGGGGAATGGAGGAGGGATGGACTGGAAATTTGGGGTTGGTAAATGTAAACTATTACATATTGAATGGATAAACAACAAGGTCCTACTGTATAGCACAGGTAACTATATTCAATATCCTGGGACAAACCATAATGGAAAAGAATATAAAAAAGAATGTATAGATGTGGGTATAACTGAGTCACTTTGCTGTACAGCAGAAATTAACACAACACTGTAAATCAAGTATACTTCAGTAAAAAAATAAAGAAAATTGACCAAGACAGACCATGTTTTGAACCGTAAAATGTCTTAATAGGTTTAAAAAGATTGAAGTCATATTTTGTTCTAGCCACTGTTTCTAGGCCTCAATGGTATTAAATTTGAAATAAGTAACAAAAAGATTCCTGGAAAACCTACAAATATTTGGAAACAAATTAAAATACTTTAAAATAAGACTCTTGAGTCAAAAAGAGAAATCAAAAAGGAGATCTCAGCCAGTATAAGAGGTCAAGAAAAAGAAATAAAAGGCTTCGATATTGGAAAGAAAGAATAAAGCTGTTTTGTGAATGGTATGATCATCAACATCCAAGTAGTAAATCTATAGAATCAATAATCGGTCTTCTAGAACTAATACATGATTTTGATAAGGTTGTAGAATACCAGATCAATATAGAGAAAAAGGATATTTCTATAAAACTGGCAACTAACAACTGAAATCTGAAAAAAAAAAGATAATGCCATTTACAATAGCATAAAAAAGTGAAATACATAGTGATAAATTTGACAAAAGTAAAAGACCTATAACACTAAAAATGACAAATCTTTGATGAAAGACATTAAAGTGACATAAATAGATTGTTTGGGGTCATTCTCAGCCTATCGATAGTGATGCTATGGGCTAGAAATGCCTGAGCACTAACCTGGGCCTGTATTACTGTGGCAGCCCCATAGACATTTCCCTGGCCAGAGTCAGTGTAGTGGCTACACTGCCTGATGTGGTTCTTATTATGATTTCAGGATACACCTCACCATCAGGGAACTCTGAAAAAAACAAGGTTGTTTACCTTCACATCCTGGCAGGTACATGACATGCTCCACAAAACAAGGTCATAGGTAGAGAAAGAGAGATAAACAGAAATAGAGCCCATGAACCTGGAGTTCTGCCTTTATTGGGGTCATGGGTGGGGTTCCTAGGGTTTCGCAGTTTTACTCTTTACTGGTGAATTTAAAAATGAGAGCAAGAACTAAAGTGTGGGAAGGGAAAAGCAGGGTCTATCAAGTGGTCAGTTATCTAGGTCACCCAGGGCTACAAGGGGAACTTCAGGGGTTGGGTGGCACAGCTTGGCTCTTTATCTAGTTGTGTAGTTAGCAATGTACTTATTCCAGGTGAATGCCTTTGAAATGGATGCCTCAGTAGTCAAAAGCTTAATGTCAAGCACTCACCTTATAATCAGAAAGGTTAATTGCCAGGCACTTACACTACAGAGATATACGTGTTCACAGGTCAGAAGTTTCAATACTATTAACATGTGGATTCCCTCCAACTGTAGCTATATATCCAACACAATCCCTATCAAAATCCCAGTGAGCTTTCTATAAAAATTGACCACTTGGCTCTAAAATACATGTGAAAATGGAAAAGACATAAAATAACCAAAACAATTTTGAAAAAGAACATAGTTAGAGGGATAATATTACCTAATTCAAGATTTATTATAAAACAACAATAATCAAGACAATGTAGTTTTGTTGTAAAAATTGGAAAATAAATCAATGAAATGGAATAGAGTCCAGAAACAGACTTACACATATATAGGCAAATGTTTTTCTGTTTTTTTATTTGTTTGCTTGTTTTTTACTATGGTGCAAAGGTTCTTCAATGGAGAAAGGGTAGTCTTTTCCACAAACAGTGCTGGAAATATTGGTATATATATGCAAAAAAACAAACCAAAGTAAACCAAACCAAACAAACATTGATTCATAATTTGCACCCTATACAAAAAATAGCACAAAATGGATCACATACCTAAATATAAACTTAAAATTATAAAACTTCTAGAAGAAAACATAGGATTTTTTTAGCACTGGATCAGGCAAAGTTTTCTTAGATCTCACATCACAAGTATGATACACAAAAGAATAAATTGACAAATTAGACTTCATCAGAAGTAAAAGCTATTGCTCTTTAAAAGACGTTTTTAAGGTAATAAAAAGATATATCACAGGCATGTAGAAAATATTTGCAAAGCATATATGTTTTAAAGGACTTGTATCCAGAATACATGAAGAACTCTCAAAGCACAATAAATAAATAAATAAATAAATAAATAAAAATTTAAAATGAGCTAACCATTTGGACTCTTCATCAAAGAAGGTACATGGACAGATGTTCAGCATATGAACAAATGTTCAACGTCATTAGCCGTTAGGAAAATGCAAATGAAAAGCTCCATGAGAAGCTACTCCACACCTATTAGGATGGCTAAAATTTCAAAGACTGACCATACTATGTATTGGTAAATATATATAGAAACTGAACCTCTCATATGTTGCTGATGGGAATGTAAAACACTACAATCATTTTGGAAAACCATCTGGCAGTTTCTTAAACATGTAAATATATACTCCTAAGTGTTTACCCAAGGTGAAAGAAAACATATCTCCATACAAATACCCACAAATTTTCACAGCAGCTGAATTTGTAATAGTCAAAAGGTGAATGGATAAACAAACAATGGAATAATACCCTGAAATAAAAAGGAACGGGCTAATGATAGTTCTACGACATGCATGAATCTCAAAATAATTACACACAGAGAAGGAAGTCAGGTGAAAAGGACACATATTATATGGTTCCATTTATATAAAATTCTAATAAATGCAAAATAAGATATAGTGACAAAAGCAGATGGGTAGTTGCCTAGGGCTGGATGGGAGTCATAGCATGAAGAGATACAAAAAAGCAACAGGAAACTACTGGGGATGATGGATGTCTTCATTATCTTGATTGTGCTGATGTTTTCACAGGTGTATACATATGTCAAAGCTCATCAAATTATACTCTTTAAATATGCACACTTTATTATATTTCAATTATACTCCAAAGTAGCTGTTTTTTTGTGTGTGTTAGAAAGTGCAATTTGTGTTGTCCTAATAGTGAAAATCCCCTTACTCAGCCACAATCCCCATGGGTAAGTTAGAATTATGAAATGAAACTTCCTATTTCACGAACATGGGTACAATGGACTAATCTGATTTTTACAACTTCTGAAACAAGAGAATAAACATACCAAAAGTAGCAAAATATGTATTCTAAACTGACGTTGGGGATTTACACGAGGGTTTTTTGCAAATGTACTTTGTAAAGTGGGCTTTTCTTAATTTTAATGATGCCCTTAACTTCTTCAAGAGAAATCAGTGACTTTTCTTTTTTTTTTTGCAGTACGCAGGCCTCTCACTGTTGTGGCCTCTCCCGTTGCAGAGCACAGGCTCGGGACGCACAGGCTCAGCAGCCATGGCTCACAGACCCAGCCGCTCTGCAGTATGTGGGATCTTCCCAGACCGGGGCATGAACCCGTGTCCCCTGCATCGGCAGGCAGACTCTCAACCACTGCACCACCAGGGAAACCCAAAACAGTGACTTTTGAGTGTGGGAAGTTAATAAAAACATTGATTATAGCAAATATCTGAAATTAACATAATTAAACAATACTTGCTTTTTTGCAGGTTTAAAATAGCGCCAAACTAGTCTTGTTAAATATGTGTGTAATTAAGTTTTTTAAAAAAGAAGTGGTTGATAATCAGTAGTAGTAGTTTAATTCTGGGCTTCTAATAAAAAGAACAGATCTCTAAAAAAGATATATTTTAATCAGCCCTCCACCTTCTGATTACTCCATCCTCACAGAATACTCTTAAAATTATCAGGGCGGGGGCCATAATGGATCAACAGGAATCTTTATGGTTTATTCCTTCCATAAGTGGAGAACATTCTTGTATGCAAAAAATAAAAGAAAAAATTAAGGGCAAAGAGGTGGCAATGTTGAATTCAATTTGACCTGTTGCCCACCTTTGAACTACTCCTCTGAGGCAAGGTTGATTGACGTGCAGGAAGCTATAAACTGGTAAGATATAGGAAAGAAATCCAGGAGATAGGAGCATAACAAAGAACCAGTTACAAGGAAGTAAAGCAATGCTGCCAATGGAAAGAGGTTGCCGTGAATATGGGGGAAGGGTGAGAGCACTCTAGCTTGGTTAAAAAGTGCATGGGAGAAATGTCTATTTAGATCTTTTGCCCATTTTTTGATTGAGTTGTTTGTTTGTTTTGATATTGGGTTGCATGAGCTATTTGTATATTTCGGAGATTAATCCCTTGCTGGTCAATTCTTTTGGAAATATTTTCTCCCATTATGTTGTTTGTCTTTTCGTTTTGTTGATGGTTTACTTTGCTGTGCAAAAGCTTTTAAGTTTAATTAGGTTCCATTTGTTTATTTTTGTTTTTATTTCCATCACTCTAGGAGACAGATCCAAAAATTTCTTGTTGCGATTTATGTCAGAGTGTGTTCTACCTATGTTTGCCTCTAAGAGTTTTACAGTATCTGGACTTAACATTTAGATCTTTAATCCATTTTGAGCTTATTTTTGTGTATGGTGTTAAGGTGTGTTGTAATTTCATTCTTTTACATGTAGCTGTCCAGTTTTCCCAGCACCACTTATTGAAGAGACTGTCTTTTCTCCATTGTATATTCTTGCCTCCTTTGTCATAGATTAGGTAACCATAGGTGCATGTGTTTATCTCTGGGCTTTCTATCCTATTCCATTGATCTGTATTCCTGTTTTTGTACCAGTACCCTACGTTTTGATTATTGTAACTTTGTAGTATAGTCTGAAGGCAGGGAGCCTAATTCCTCCAGCTCCAAAGAAAACATACAGAGGGTCAAGAGGCACATGAAAAGATGCTCAACATCACTAATTATTAGAGAAATGCAAATCAAAACTACAATGTGGTATCACCACACACTGGTCAGAATGGTCATCATCAAAAAAATCTACAAACAATAAATACTGGAGAGGGTGTGGAGAAAAGGGAACCCTCCTACACTGTTGGTGGGAATGTAAATTGGTACAACCATTATGGAGAACAGTATGGAGGTTCCTTAAAAAGCTAAAAATAGAGCTACCATATGATCCACTCCTGGGCACATATCTGGAGAAAGCCATAATTTGAAAAGACACATGTACCCCAATGTTCATGGCAGCACCATTTACAATAGCTGAGACATGGAAGCAACCTAAGTGTCCATCGACAGAAGAATGGATAAAAGAAGATGTGGTACATATATACAATAGAATATTAGCCATAAAAAAGAACAAAATAATGCCATTTGCAGCAACATTGATGGACCTAGAGATCATCATACTGAGTGAAGTAAGTCAGACAGAGAAAGGCAAATAACATATGATGTTGCTTATATGTGAAATCTAAAAAATTGGTACAAATGAACTTATTTACAGAGGAGAAATAGAGTCACAGATGTAAGGAAAAACTTATGCTTGCCAGGGGGAAGGGAGGGGAAGGATAAACTGAGAGATTAGGATTGACATATATATACTACTATGTATAAAATAGACATCTAATAAGGACCTACTGTATAGCACAGGGAACTCTACTCAATACTCTGTAATGACCTATATGGGAAAAGAATCTAAAAAAGAGTAGATATATGTATATGTATAACTGATTCATTTAGCTGTACAGCAGAAACTAGCATGACATTGTAAATCAACTATACTCCAACCAGGAAGGAATGGCTCCAGCCTAGGGTTTCTGGGAGAGAAAGTTTAATTGGAGATGCATTGCAATAGGAAATAATAAAAGGGGAGCAGCAGCAAGGAGAACATATTGCTTTGTGATACACAGGGACGGGCTAATCATCTTGTTGGGCCAGTAACATTTGACACTGCAGATACCTGTCCATTCAACACAACACGTGTTATGTGAGGATGTGTGTGTGTTAGAAAAACTGTTGAATCTCGAATATAGGCATACATGCTTTCTGACTAGACCAGATGCATCACATATTAAAGAGCAAGATGTGTGAACAGATAGCAGGGTGATGAGGTAAAATGCCAGCAGAGAAGAGACAGGCTGCAAGGGAGCATGGAAAGTGGCCATCTGACCCTTCAGACTCAGGATGTATAGGGAGTAGGGCTCATAATATTTTTAGGGACCCATGAATATGCTAAATATGCAATTTTAATTTCTTTGAAAATATGAAGATAAATGAAGATGATAATGTAACAATGATTTTTAGCCTACAATATATTTGTCTTTATACTGACACAGTCACAATTTTTAAATGTATTTTCTTTGTTTCTCATGAAGGAGGAAGCTTGCAATAGCAATAGTGCCTCAGGCCCACAAAAGTCATAATGTAGCCCTACTTGAAGGAAGCTACTCACAAGCCTTTTTGTCTTATTAAACATTAAGCCTATGCAGTGTCAGGGTAACCCTCAAGTTCACAACATGGACAGCAGTGTGGAGAGCAATGCTATTTTCCTGGGCTAGAAAGCAGCAATGAGATGAGTCAAAGAGCTGTGTTTGTTGTGGAGTACCCCAAAGGTGCCTAAACACACCCTCCTCAGGGCAGTTGCATCTCTGAGAGGGGCCAAGTAAGAATCAACAGTATCTGCTCCAAGGTGGCCTGCAGTGTCTTTCTAATCAGGTCCTCCTGCTAAAAACATGTGGATGTTACCTTGACTACAGGCTAAAGTTACTAAAAAGACCATAGGAGGACTTTTATTATCTATTCCCAGCTTACCTTTGTTTCCTTATCTCCAGGGGAAGATAAAAACATTAGAAGAGAATTTTGGTTAGACAGTAAAATGGTAACACTATTCAAAAACTCACCAGGGGATGAGGAGGTAGACCTTAACACACAGAGGGAGAACAGTGTCAGGATGCACCATTAAAGGTCATTCCTATCAAGATACACTATTTATCTAACCTCTGAAAGATCACCACCAGTACTGTATTGCATAATAGCAGCATTCACAAATAATATTCTGATAAATGTCCATAAGTCTCTGAAGACTTTTCATGCTAAAACATGCTGTTTGCGTCATATTGAAACCTTCTCTACGTTTTCCTGATATGATTGCATCTCTCAACCTTGATTCTCATTGCAATTGGTAAGGATGCTCAATTGTGCCCCCACCTCATTTCAGGGTTGGTGGGTTCTTTCTGTTGTAAGAGTCTCAAGGTGGGCAGGTCTGGAACTCGGGCTTGTACAATCAGAAGCATTAGTGGATTGCTTTCATCAGCTAAGTGTGAGTGTAGAAGGCCTTGCCTGTAGGAGCTCTACAAGGTGCTTAAAAGGGCCATTGGCATTTGAGGAAAAAGTAAATGATTTGAAACAAAAAAGCCAAGTGTGATGGAATGAAACCCACTCCACTACAGTGACAGATGAAAATCCCAAAAGTAATGATTAAAGCCACTGCTGATATCTGTCCACCCTCACAGCAGGTAGAAGAAGAAATGGAGTGACCAGAGGAAGAACCAACACTACTGCCTTCTGGTGTCTGCATACCTCTGCAAGGGCACAGGCTGGTCTATGAGACATATGTTGTAGGTACTTATGATACTTGATAGGCATTTCCTGAAGAGGAAGCACTGATAGCTAAAGGCATAGACAGGATGCGCAATCTACTTTTATCACTTTTATCTTCTATATTGTGTTACCTGCTCTTTTTTTCTAGTAATCTGTACTGTTTATAAACAGATTCTTTTTTTTTTTTTTTTTTTTGCGGTACGCAGGCTCTCACTGCCGTGGCCTCTCCCGTCGCGGAGCACAGGTTCCGGACGTGCAGGCTCAGCGGCCATGGCCCACAGGCCCGGCCGCCTCATGGCATGCGGGATCCTCCCGGACCAGGGCATGAACCCGCGTCCCCTGAATGGGCAGGCGGACTCCCAACCACTGCGCCACCAGGGAGGCCCATATAAACAGATTCTTAGTCTTAGAATGTTTTTTTTTTTTTTTTTTTTTTACCATTTTATCCATCCTTGAAAGGGGAAGATTTCTCCAGGTCACTAGGGTGAAGAGAGTTTCCTTCCAAAGGCTTTATGGACCCTTTGATCTTGTTTCTGCTCCCCTCTCTCAGATGTGGCTGAGTCTGGTCACTGGGCACAGTGCTCCTTGCTCAGGACAGGGTACCCCACAGTCTGGGCCTGAGGGAGGGCTGCAGGGCACCACCCACCCTCTCCTAGGTGGTGGTGGGCTAGTGTCCACGTTAGGGACATAGTTCATGTTATAAACCTGATGCTCTTGGTGAGGGTGGATATGAAAAACATTGATCTTAAATTCTTCTGCATTATACCTGTACAACAAATTTTATTTTAACTAAAGGGCTATGGATTTCAAATTTGTATCTGAATCTGCTGAGACAATTAACTGGTAGGGGTTATATCCCCTTCTGTTCAGGGGAGGGTATTGGGTAAAAGGGAGTCAGGAAAAAAGCATTTGAGTTAATACATGACAACTATCTCCCATTTCTTATGTGCATAAATATTTTCTAATTAAAATCCCTCTTTTGCAAATTATTCTGCAAAATTTACCATAAAAAGCATTCTATCCATACTGATTCTGCTTCATTTACCAATAGCATAAACACACAACTTTTGCTAAAGTTGTTAGAAAATCAAAATGAAATAGTTGGCAATTAAATAAGTTTCCTTGGAATATTAGCATATTATTTCTACAGTGGGTCATTTGGAAAATAGTAGAAGATAAACCAGAATTATACAACAATTTGTATAATTTACATAAGTTTTGATAAAAAATAGTGAGGAGGGGACCTTCAAGATGGTGGAGGAGTAAGACGTGGAGATCACCTTCCTCCCCACAAATACATCAAAAATACATCTACATGTGGAACAACTCCTACAAAATACCTACTGAACGCTGGCAGAAGACCTCAGACTTCTCAAAAGGCAAGAAACTCCCCCACATACCTGGGTAGGGCAAAAGAAAAAAGAAAAACAGAGACAAGATATAGGGATGGGACCTGAACCTCTGGGAGGGAGCTGTAAAGGAGGAAAAGTTTCCACACACTAGGAAGCCCCTTCACTGGTGGAGATGGGGGGTGGGTGGGGGGAAGCTTCGAAACCATGGAAGAGAGCACAGCAACAGGGGTGCAGAAGGCAAAGCGGAGAGATTCCTGAACAGAGGATCAGTGCTGACCAGCACTCACCAGCCTGAGAGGCTTGTCTGCTCACCCGCCAGGGTGAGTGGTGGCTGGGAGCTGAGGCTCGGGCTTCAGAGGGCAGATCCCAGGGAGATTACTGGGGTTGGCTGTGTGAACACAGCCTGAAGGGGGCTAGTGCTCCAGAGCTAGCCATGAGGGAGTCTGAGAAAACAGTCTGGAACTACCTAAGAGGTAAGAGACCATTGCTTTGGGGTGCTCAAGGAGAGGGGATTCAGAGCACCACCTAAATGAGATCCAGAGATGGACATGAGCCATGGCTATCAGCGTGGACACCAGCGACTGGCATGAAACACTATGGCTGCTGCTGCAGCCACCAAGAAGCCTGTGTGCAAGCACAGGTCACTATCCACATCTCCCCTCCTGGGAGCCTGGGCAGTCCACCACTGCCAGGGTCCTGTGATCCAGGGACAACTTCCCCGGGAGAACACACCGCATGCCTCAGGCTGTTGCAAGGTCACACAGGCCTCTGCTGCTGCAGGCTCGCCCTGAATTCCATACCCCTCTGTCCCCACGGCCTGAGTGAGCCTGAGCCCCCTAATCAGCTGCTACTTTAACCTTGTCCTGTCTGAGCAAAGAACAGATGCCCTCAGGTGACCTACATGCAGAGGCGGGGCCAAATGCAAAGCTGAACCCCAGGAGCTATACGAACAAAGAAGAGAAAGGGAAATTTCTCCCAGCAGCCTCAGGAGTAGGGGATTAAATCTCCACATCAACTTGATGTACCCTGCATCTGTGGAATACCTGAATAGACCACAAATCATCCCAAAATTGAGGCTGTGGAATTTGGGAGCAACTTTAGACTTGGGGTTTTCTTTCTGCATCTAATTTGTTTCTGGTTTTATGTTTATCTTAGTTTAATATTTAGAGCTTATTATCATTGGTAGATTTGTTTATTGATTTGGTTGCTCTCTTCCTTTTATATTTATTTATTTTTCCTTTTTCTCTATTTGTGAGTGTGTATGTGTATGCTTCTTTGTGTGATTTTGTCTGTATAGCTTTGCTTTTATCATTTGTCCTAGGGTTCCATCTGTCCGTTTTTGTTTTTGTTTTTCTTAGTATAGTTTTTAGCACTTGTTACCATTGGTGGATTTCTTTATTGGTTTGGTTCCTCTCTTCTTTTGCTCTAGCTATTTTTCTTATTTTTTTATTTTTAAGATATATTTTAATTATTTTATTATTTTTTTTACTTTCTTTTTTTTCTCCCTTTTCTTCTGAGCTGTGTGGCTGACAGGGTCTTGGTGCTCTGGCCAGGTGTCAGGCCTGAGCCTCTTAGGTGGAAGAGCTGAGTTCAGGACTTTGGTCCACCTCCCGGCACCATGTAACAACAAATGGTGAAAGCTCTCTGAGAGATATCCATCTCAAAGCTAAGACCCTGCTCCACTCAGCGACCAGCAAGCTACAGTGCTGGACACTCCATACGAAACAACTAGCAAGACAGGAACACAACCCCATCCATTAGCAGAGAGACTGCTTAAAATCATAATAAGTTCAGACACCCCAAAACACACCACCGGATGTGGTCCTGCACACCAGAAAGAAGAGATCCAACTTCATCCACTGGAACATAGACACCAGTCCCCTCCACCAGGAACCTACACAACTCACTGAACCAACCTTACCCACTTGGGGCACACACCAAAAACATGGGAACTATGAAGCTGTAGCCTGCAAAAAGGAGAACCCAAACACAGTAAATTAAGCAAAATGAGAAGACAGAGAAATACACAACAGATGAAGGAGAAAACTAAAAAAACACCAGACCAAACAATTGAAGAGGAAATAGGCAGTCTACCTGAAAGAGAATTCAGTGTAATGATAGTAAAGATGATCCAAAGTCTGGGAAATAGAATGGAGAACATACAAGAAACGTTTAACAAGGACCTAGAAAAACTAAAGAGCAAACAATGATGAACAACACAATAAATGAAATTAAAAATTCTCTGGAAGGAATCAATAGCAGAATAACTGAGGAAGAAGAACAGATAAATGACCTGGAAGATAAAATAGTGGAAATAACTACCACAGAGCATAAAAAGAAAAAAGAATGAAAAGAATTGAGGACAGTCTCGGAGACCTCTGGGACAACATTAAATGCAACAACATTCGCATTGTAGGGGTCCCAGAAGAGGAAGAGAAAAAGAAAGGGACTGTTAAAATATTTGAAGAGATTATAGTTGAAAACTTCCCAAATATGGGAAAGGAAATAGGCAATCAAGTCCAAGAAATGCAGAGAGTCCCATATGGTATAAATTCAAGGAGAAACACACCAAGACACATATTAATCAAACTAACAGAAATTAAATACAAACTATCAGAAATTAAATACAAAGAAAAAACATTAAAAGCAGGAAGGGAAAAGCAAGAAATAACATACAAGGGAATCCCCATAACGTTAACAGCTGATCTTTCAGCACAAACTCTGCAAGCCAGAAGGGAGTGACAGGACATATTTACATGATGAAAGGGAAAAACCTACAACCAAGATTATTCTACCCAGCAAGGATCTCATTCAGATTCAACAGAGAAATTGAAAACTTTACAGACAAGCAAAAGCTAAGAGAATTCAGCATCACAAAACCAGCATTACAACAAATGTTAAAGGAACTTCTCTAAGGGGGAAACACAAGAGAAGGAAAAAACCAACAATAACAAACCCAAAACAATTAAGTAAACGGTAGTAGGAACATACATAGTGATAATTACCTTAAATGTAAATGGATTAAATGCTCCAACCAAAAGAGATACTGGCTGAATGGATACAAGAACAAGATCTGTATATATGCTGTCTACAAGGACTCACTTTAGACCTAGGGACACATACAGACTGAAAGTGAGGGGATGGAAAAATATATTCAATGCAAACGGAAATCAAAAGAAAGATGGAGTAGCAATTCTCATATCAGACAAAATAGACTTTAAAATAATGACTATTACAAGAGACAAAGAAGAGCACTACATAATGATCAAGGGATCTATCCAAGAAGAAAATATAACAATTGTAAATACTTATGCACCCAACATATGAGTGCCTCAATACATGAGGAAAATATTAACAGCCATAAAAGGAGAAATTGACAATAACAAAATCATATTAGGAGACTTTAACACCCCACGTTCACCAATGGACAGATGATCAAAAATGAAAATAAATAAGGAAACAGAAGCTTTAAATGACACATTAAAGGAGATGGACTTAATTAATATTAATAGTACATTCCATCCAAAAACAAGAGAATACGCTTTCTTCTCAAGTGCTCATGGAAATTCTGCAGGTTAGATTATATCCTGGGTCACAAATTAAGCCTTGGTAAATTTAAGAAAATTGAACTTGCATCAAGTACCTTTCCTGACAACAACACTATGAGACTAGATATCAATTTCAGGAAAAAAAGTTGTAAAAAATACAAACACATAGAGGCTAAACAATACCCTACTAAATAACCAAGAGATCACTGAAGAAATTAAAGAGGAAATCAAAAAATACCTAGAAAAAAATGTCAATGAAAAGACAATGATGCAAAATCTATGGGATGCAGCAAAAGCAGTTCTAAGAGGGAAGTTTATAGCAATACAATCCTACCTCAAGAAATAAGGAATGTCTCAAATAAACAGCTTAACCTTACACCTAAAGCAATTAGAGAAAGAAGAACAAAAAAAAACAAACTTAGTAGAAGGAAAGAAATCATAAAGATCAGATCAGAAATAAATGAAAAAGAAATGAAGGAAACGATAGCAAAGATCAATAAAACTAAAAGCTGGTTCTTTGAGAAGAAAAACAAAATTGATAAACCATAATCCAGACACATCAAGAAAAAAGGGAGAAGATTCAAATCAATAGAATTAGAAATGAAAAAGGAGAAGTAACAACTGACACTGCAGAAATACAAAGGATCATGAGACATTACTACAAGCAACTCTATGCCAATAAAAAGGACAACCTGGAAGAAATGGACAAATTCTTAGAAAAGCACAACCTTCTGAGACTGAACCAGGAAGATATAGAAAATATGAACAGACCAATCACAAGCACTGAAATTAAAACTGTGATTAAAAATCTTCCAACAAACAAAAGTCCATGACAAAATGGCTTCACAGGCAAATTCTATTAAACATTTAGAGAAGAGCTAACACCTATCCTTTTCAAACTCTTCCAAAATATAGCAGACGGAGGAACACACCCAAACTCATTCTTCAAGGCCACCATCAACCTGATACCAAAACCAGACAAAGATGTCACAAAGAAAGAAAACTGCAGGTCAATGTCACTGATGAATATAGATTCAAAAATCCTCAACAAAATACTAGCAAACAGAATCCCACAGCACATTTAAAGGATCATACACCATGATCAGGTGGGATTTATCCCAGGAATGCCAGGATTCTTCAATATATACAAATCAATCAATATGATACACTATTTTAACAAATTGAAGGAGAAAAAACCATATGATCATCTCAATAGATGCAGAAAAAGCTTTTGACAAAATTCAACACCTATTAATGATAAAAACCCTCTAGAAATTGGGCATAGATGGAACTTACCTCAAAATAATAAGGGCCATATATGACAAACCCACAACCAACATCGTTCTCAGTATTGAAAACCTGAAACCATTTCCACTAAGATCAGGAACAAGACAAGGTTGCCCGCTCTCAGAACTATTATTCAACATAGTTTTGGAAGTTTTAGCCACAGCAATCAGAGAAGAAAAAAACAAAAAGAATCCAAATCAGGAAAGAAGTAAAACTGTCACTATTTGTAGATGACATGATACTATACATAGAGAATGCTAAAGATGCTACCAGAAAACTACTAGTGCTAATTAATGAATTTGGCAACGTAGCAGCATACAAAATTAATACACAGAAATCTCTTGCATTCTTATACACTAACGACAAAAAAATCTGAAAGATAAATTAAGGAAACACTCCCATTTACCATTGCAACAAAAAGAATAAAATACCTAGGAATAAACCTACCTAAGGAGACAAAAGACCTGTATGCAGAAAACTATAAGACACTGATGAAATAAATTAAAGATGATACAAACAGATGGAGAGATATACCATGTTCTTGGATCGGAAGAATCTACATTGTGAAAATGACTATACTACTCAAAGCAATCTACAGATTCAATGCAATCCCTATCAAAATACCAATGGCATTTTTCACAGAACTAGAACAAAATGTTTCACAATTTTTATGGAAACACAAAAGACCCCAAATACCCAAAGCAGTCTTGAGAAAGAAAAACGGAGCTGGAGGAATCAGGCTCCCAGACTTCAGACTGTACTACAAAGCTACAGTAATCAAGACAGTATGGTACTGGCACAAAAGGAAAAATATAGATCAATGGAACGGGATAGCAAGCACAGAGATAAAGCCACACACATATGGTCACCTTATCTTTGATAAAGGAGGCAAGAAGATACAATGGAGAAAAGACAGCCCCTTCAATAAGTGGTGCTGGGAAAACTGGACAGCTACATGTAAAAGAATGAAACTAGAACACTCCCTAACTCCATTCACAAAAATAAACTCAAAATGGATTAAAGACCTAAATGTAAGGCCAGAAAGTAACAAATTCTGAGAGGAAAACATAGGCAGAACACTCTATGACATAAATCACAGCAAGATCCTTTTTGACCCACCTCCTAGAGAAATGGAAATAAAAACAAAAATAAGCAAATGGGACCTAATCAAACTTAACAGCTTTTGCACAGCAAAGGAATCCATAAAGAAGATGAAAAGACAACCCTCAGAATGGGAGAAAATATTTGCAAATGAAACAACTGACAAAGGATTAATCTCCAAAATATGCAAGCAGCTCATGCAGCAGCTCAATATCAAAAAAACAAACAACCCAATCCAAAAATGGGCAGAAGACCTAAATAGACATTTCTCCAAAGAAGATATACAGACTGCCAACACACATATGAAAGGATGCTCAACATCACTAATCATTAAAGAAATGCAAATCAAAACTACAATGAGGTGTCACCTCACACCTGTCAGTATGGCCATCATGAAAAATCTACAAACAATAAATGCTGGAGAGGGTGAGGAGAAAAGGGAATCCTCTTGCACTGTTGGTGGGAATGTAAATTGATACAGCCACTATGGAGAACAGTATGGAGGTTCCTTAAAAAACTAAAAATAAAACTACCATATGACCCAGCAATGCCACTTCTGAGCATATACCCTGAGAAAACCATAATTCAAAAAGAGTGATGTACCACAATATTCATTGCAGCTCTATTTACAATAACCAGGACATGGAAGCAACCTAAGTGTCCTTCGACAGATGAATGCATAAAGAAGATATGGCACATATATACAATGGAATATTACTCAGCCATAAAATGAAATGAAACTGAGTTATTTGTAGTGAGGTGGATGGACATAGACTCTGTCATACAGAGTGAAGTAAGTCAAAAGAGAAAAACAAATACTGTATGCTAACACATATATATGGAATCTAAAAAAAAGGTTCTGAACAATCCAGGGGCAGGACAGGAATAAAGACGCAGACATAGAGAATGGATTTGAAGACCTGGGGAAGGGGAAGGCGAAGCTGGGACGAAGTGAGTGAGTGGCATGGGCATATATACATTATCAAGCGTAAAATAGATAGCTAGTGGGAAGCAGCCACAACACAGGGATATCAGCTCGGTGCTTTGTGTCCACCCAGAAGGGTGGGATAGGGTGGGTTGGAGGGAGATGCAAGAGGGAGGAGATATGGAGATATATGTATACGTATAGCTGATTCACTCTGTTATACAGCAGAAACTAACACACCATTGTAAAGCAATTATACTCCAATAAAGATGTTAAAAAAAAAAGTGAGGGCCTCACTCCAATTATACCCATACTTCAGTATCTACATATGTGTAAATAGATCTTCTGAGAGCTCTACGATATCATATAAAGGATAGTTCCTTTATTTCTGTAAAGATGTAAAGCTCCTACATCCAATTCCAATAACATTATGGCACAATCATTGATTCTTTTCTTTTATGATTTCCAATATTTCTCATTTTCAATTAGCCTTTTGAATTTTAAAGCATACATTTACAAATTGTACATTTAAATTAGTTGGCAGGTGGCAATAAATGCTAGATCTGTATGTGTGCCAGTTGCAATAAAGGAAAGGGAACAGTAAATAAAGGACACTGTTTATTTAGGCATAAAATCATTTGATAAAAGGATCAAGGCAGGTGCACTGAAATATGAGGAAATAGGAAAACTTGGCACTAGCATTTTTAGAAGGAGTATAACTCTGAGCCAAACAGGAAGTCATGGTTATTTCCTATTCCCTATGGGCCATTTAAATATTTTAAACTGTTATGAAGGTACAGGGGAAATTGGCTTATGTGTGGATTTGCATCATCCAGCACAGATTGTCAAAATACAGTATTTTATTGATGTTACAACTTCAATAGATTAAAATCATCCATATTTCATGATGAGTCTTGATTAATGAATGTAGTTCATCACCAGATACCAAGTTCTTCACTGCTTAAACTTTTTGCCTCTCTCTTTCCTTCCCTGATTTAACAGGGTGATATGACATCCATATAGGTACAAAATAAAAGTAGAAGCTCATCAGATGGTTCTGAAGGAACTTCCTGGGATGGCTATAGATGTATTGGGCTCTCACCACCCCAATGGCTACATTGCATACTCCACTGAATACTTGGGACCTGCCCATTGGAGATGGCATCTCTGATTTTACTACTTTCTCCCTCTGCATGCATTTTGTTTTATATGTTTTTGATCATTCAATTTCTGCTAAGAATCATCCCAAGAGACCATGACCAGCATTTCCTCTCTTTGAGCCAATACCTTGGTCACTTATGTAATGAGAATTTCCTCAGAGATTTAGCAGATGCTATTCAGCTCAAGTTTATTTGCATACCTATTTTGCTATCATAAAGTTCATGACAACCCAAGTCTGAAGAATATTTGCCTGCTAGTGGTTGGAGTGAGACCTATAAGATATTTATACTGCAGAAGGTTGTGCCTGTGTGGGGTTAGAGGAGTTGGTTCTGAGGGCCAGGGCCATGTTAGAATGAGGGAGTCTATGAACCTTAATTCTGATGTCTGCTGAGGTGTGCTAGTACTGGCAGATATCATAGATTATAGATAGATAAGAGGACCAGGTCCCAAAATGAACTAATTCAGGAATCAGGAAGTATTCAAGAGTTACTATAGGACTAGAGAAACAGAGGTTACATTTTAGGGGACTGAAGACTCAGTGGGAAAGACACATATACAGGAAAACCCTAAAGGTGAGTTCCAAACATGCACAGCAGGTGTTCAGCCCTTTCCTGCATTGCTAGCCTGCATGCTCAATGGTTTGTATATGTCCTTTTGGCCAGAAGAGACAGAAGGGAGAGAGTTGTTCATTGAGGCATGCTCGTTGATGGATGCTCATCATAGAATTGATCTAGTCCTGGGGAAAGGCCCACAAACAGGACCAAAGCCCTTCCAAGTGCTCTCCCATCTTAAAAGAGCCACCACTGCAGTGTCTCAAAGTGTGTTTCAGCTATAGTTGGCATTAGAATCCACTGAAAAACTCATTACAATGCAAATTCCTAGGATTCCATTCTAGATCTGCCACATTAGATTTAGCACATCTCTCAGGGTGTGTGAGAAGGATAATTTTCCATTGCACTTACGTTTGCAAACCACTGAGCTTCATGTAAGTGCTGCTTTTAGCTTTATGTCCAATTCAGTAATTGACCTTGTGCTACAGTTACCTCAGTAATCAAAGAAGGATAATTATTTATATCCTACCTATTGGTTAAAATAACATGAAATTTATTTTTAAATTTGAAAGTCCTATCCAGAGATTATGATTAACTTCCACTGCACTAAGGCGAGCTTTCCTCTGGCCTGAAGCTGTCATTAACATCCATATTCTTATATGTGTAGTTGATGTATTGAAACATGTCTTCCTAAGAGTGTTAGGTTAATTTCCTTAATCACCACAACAAATCACTGACTGTTATATGCAAGGTATTCTGTGCAGGTTAAATACATTGAGCAAAATGCATTTCTCCAGGAATCTCTGCCAAACAGCACAGAAAACATGCATTACATATTGCAAGGCAGGGCATGTTCATCAATGGAAAGTTTTAAAGAAACTAATGCTCTGTTGAAGTAAAAGTTGGTTAGATCTTTTATTCATATAACTAATTGTTAAGCATATGAAGTTATACAATTCTTGTACATCTCTCCTAGAACAGAAATAGTAAGCTACTTCAAAATCTCCATTTCTAATGAGATTCTCACTTTCATGCTGAATACCTTAGGCCTTTTGAGGTTTCACTATAAACTTACAAATTAAAATAACAAACAAATAGTCCACCTTTCCTATCCAATAATCTTGACCATAAACTGTCTTTTAGAAAGAACAGCGGGTATGGGAGGAACTGGAAGTCAGTTGTGGGCTCTGCCAGGGTCGGCAGACAGTGGGGCAAGAGGGAGTGGGCGGAAACGTTCAAGTGTGGGAGAGATCACTGCTCCTAATCAATATCCTCACTATACACTGTGGATGACAGCCAGCCAGGGGACAAAGGCTGACATTGTATCTTGAGCTCAGGGAAATGGGAGAAGAGTGGTATCCTGGACAAAAATGGGGGTATCTTCCACAGAAACTTGACAGGGTAATGGGAAAGGCTAGAAAGATATTGTCTTGTGAAGCACCTGCCTCCAAGAAAAGAATTGTGATACAGAACTGAAGAACCTAAACGCAAGACGAGAAACTATAAATCTCCTAGGAGAAAACATAGGGAAAAGCTCCTAGATATTAGAGTTGTCAAAGATTTTTTGGATATGCTACTTAAAGCCCAACCAACAAAAGCAAAAATAAATAAGTGGGACTACATCAAATTAAAAAGCTTCTACACAGCAAAATGACCAACAAAATAAAAAGACAACTTACAGAACAGGAGGAAATATTTGCAAACCATCCATCTGATAAGGAGTTAATATCCAAGATATACAGGGAACTCATACAACTCAATAGCAAACAAACAAGTAAATAGCCAAACAATCTGATTTTTAAATGGACAAAGGAGTTGAATAGATATTTTTTCCAAAGAAGATATACAAATGGCCAAAAAAATACATGAAAATGTGCTTAATATCACTAATAATCAGGATAATGCAAATCAAAATCACTAGATATTCACCTCATAGTTGTTAGAATGGCTGTTATTAAAAAGACGAGGGCTTCCCTGGTGGCGCAGTGGTTGAGAGTCCGCCTGCCGATGCAGGGGACACGGGTTCGTGCCCCGGTCCGGAAAGATCCCACATGCCACGGAGCGGCTGGGCCCGTGAGCCATGGCCGCTGAGCCTGTGCGTCCGGAGCCTGTGCTCCGCAACGGGAGAGGCCACAACAATGAGAGGCCCGCATACCGCAAAAACAAAAAACAAAAAACAAAAAAAAGTATTGGACACAGCAATATCTTGGGGCTGGGAGGATTATAAGGGAAATACTCACTAAGGTTGTCAAGGACCTATGGCCTCACATGGAATACTGCACACACTCAAATAAAAATACATAAGAGCATCTGTAGCAGAAAGAGAGTTACATGCTGTATTAGTCACCGGGTCTTAACTCTCTTCAAAGGTATAACTGGACTAGATATTGGTCATCCAAAAATAAGGTATTTAGGCTTAATCTAACATTAGGACTTAGATTTTGGAGAAATTAATATATTAAAATCCTAATACAGCTACTTCAAAACTTCCTGAGGAAGGTGAGCTTTATTGTTCAAGTGAAAAGTTCTATAATTGATCATCCTAGAAGATGAATTCTAATGAAGCCTTAGCTTAAAGAAAACAGCATTAATTTTGAGCAACCAGTCAACAGGGACAGGTGACAAAAAGAATAAATTAGAAGATTATTTATCTAATGAAGTGATTTTATATCAATAGCATATTTCAGTTTTTCTGCCTTTTTCTGACCCATGCAGCCCTGACACATTCACCCAATGTGGAATAAGAGGTTCTGGAAACCTAGAGTCATAAATGTGATATGACATGCTACTGGGCTAACAGGATCTTGGTCTGATGATGTTGAACGCAGGCTCTGTTGACTTTCCCCTTGGTTGTAATCACCTAATCACCTCCCAAAGGCCCCACCTACAAATATCATCACCTTGGGAATTAGGTTTCAACATATGAATTAGGGGAGAGGGGACACAAACACTCAGACCATAGAAGTGTTGAACACATTTGCCTTAATATGGTAGTGCCCTGGTCCGGGAAGATCCCACATGCCTCGGAGCGGCTGGGCCCGTGAGCCATGGCCGCTGAGCCTGCGCGTCCGGAGCCTGTGCTCTGCAACGGGAGAGGCCACAGCAGTGAGGGGCCCGCGTACTGCCAAAAAAAAAAAAAAAAAAAAAAAGGTGTGTGTGTGTGTGTGTGTGTGTTAAGGTGTTCTATGGAGGAAAGTGTTGGGCCCATAGACTCTAAGAACAATCATATTTTATGGTTGGCTTTTGTTGTACTTTACATCATAATTTCCTTCTGTTACCGAACCATACTTGGGTCTGCTTGCCTGCACCCAGTAAAACCAATCTACTAACACCAGGGTGTGGTGAAGGAAAGCGCAGCGTTTATTTCAGAGCTCCAAGGAAGGAGTCCAGGAAGCTGTTGCTTGAAAGGCCTGAACTCCCCGAAGGCCTTCAGGGAAACGTTTTTAAAGACAGGGTGAGGGAGGGGGAGCTATGGGTATGCGATCAGCTTGTGGACATTCTTCTGATTGGTTGGAGGCGAGGTAATTGGGAGTCAACATCACCAACCTTCTAACTTCATCAACCTTCTGGTTCCAACCAGTCTGGGGTCTATGTGCTTGTGGGCAGCACACAGTTAACTTCTTCCATCTGGTGGGGGTTTCAGTATCTGCACAACAGCTCAGAGGGCATGGCTCAGAATATTATCTATAGCCCTTGAGAGGAAACAAAGGTCCTTGACTTCTTTAAATGGCTAAACTATTATTATTTTGTTTTGCTTGACTGTTTTCCTTTCCTTCAGCATTTTCTAACTTCTCTGATTAAATTAAATTAAATTAAATTCCAACTCCTTGGAACTCAGGGAAGGCCTAGGAGGCTAAAGATTTTCTATAGACAAGAGGCAGGCAGAGGACATGGAGTGGATGGGTCTGTTCCAGGAAGGCCCCACAGGGTCCTGCTCAGTTACATTTCCACTAATGCCAAAAATTAATTAATGTTACTGATAACTACTTCAGTCAGGCATTACTTGCATGGTGGAGAATTCGGGAAGGGGCCTGCACTCACGATTGATGTGGTGCAGCGAGGAGGAAGCAGCCTTCCAACACCACCCTCCACAGCCAGTTGGGGGGGGAGGACCCGTGGGGTGGAGAGCACCAACACAAAGCAGTGATTCTAAGCTAGGTGTGGGCTTCGTGCCCACAGTTAGCATCAAGCCTGGGGAGGTGACTGATGCACAGACTGTGGAGTCAACTGCTGTAGGAACAAATGAATCACTTCTTCCCCATGTCTACCCCAAACAGGAAGGAGAAAGGAACCGGCAAGGATGGATGCAGGTTGCAAGAACCCAGCCAGCAGACTATGAGTTTCCTACATGTGAGAAGAAGCAGTTAAGGTGGTGGTTAAATGGGCCCAGGGTTCAAACATCTGGCTTTGCTGCTTACCAGCTAAGTGATATCAGCCAAGTTATCCTCTCTGTGCCTCAGTAAAAAGACAAAAATAAAGGTGTACTATCTTTTCAGATACTTATGACCAGTAAGTGAGTTAACACACAGTAAATCACTCAGAGCAGTCCTGTTGCACTATTAAGTGTTTAGTATTATTGTTTACAATTATCTCTCTGATTGCAATTATTTATTCATAAACCAGTCTCAACTTATTACATTGTGATCTCCTCAAATGAAGGAACAATTTCTTATTTTTCTTTGTGTCTCCAGATTCCAATTACTGCCAACATTTGGAAAGTGATCAATGTAAACTGACCAAGTGCCAATTGTATTATTGTAATATTGTGATATATATTGTGTGCATATGTATGGAATATGTACATATTACAAATATAGATTACTGACTGTAACATTTCAGTAACAGATGAACACCAATAGGTTAATCTCAGGTCTGCCTTGTTTCTTCCTTCTAAATGATGGACCCTGAGTTAGCCAGTGCAGTGTAAATACACCCTCCTCCTTCAACGTCTGCCGTCACCCCCATGGCTGTTCTCACCTTCTGAGACAAGACCAGTTGAAATGACCCCCAAGGTCCCCATCAGTGATCAGCGCTGTGGGTCTTTCCTTGATATTTTCTGTTCTAGCTTGTCTAAGATGGATATCTCTTGAGCTCTGTATTTAATGCCTCCTTTAGGAAAACAACAACAAAACCAGGAAGAAGCAAAGACAATTAACTGGTCAATCATCTCCCTGGTTGAGATGATGCTAGACCCTCAGGCATAGAGTGCACATTTACTAATACCGGAATATCTGCAGATGTGTAGCTCTTTGTTTCCCCACATGAATAAGAACGAGATTTAGAGCTTGTCACTACAGTGTGGCTGTCCTCATCGCTCACTCTTTACAGACCCCGTGTTTTAAAGTCAAGCTTATTGATTTTTCTTTGCCCACCGCCTACTAAAAAATTCCTTAGGAGGCCACAAATCCATTACTGTACTGTCTTGGAAATCAACCCTATTGGATCACACAGCAACTCTCAGAGTGTAAAAATGTAAAATTCTTGCAATGCACCTTTTCCATTACTATATTTTTAATGAGTAATAAAATGATTTTTGAAAGAACTTTGCATGTTTGCATTTTGCTCCTGATACAGCCTACAGAACTAAGGAATCAGAATCTCTAAGGAAGGAACCAGATACAAAGAGAAAGACCAATGAATGGATGGATAGATAGATAGATAGATATAAATAATGTGCTCATCACATGAGTCTCAAACTCTGGGAGGGACAAGAAATAATTTCTGGGCTGAAAAGACTCTCAGAGTCCCTTACACCAAATGTAAAATTTATCTCCATATGAATACAAACATTGAAACGTGCTTTTTTCTGCAAGTCTTTATGGACAACTTAAAAATCTTGTTATTCTATTCATAAAACTAATGGTTATTGTAAAAATAACAATAATTTGATTTTCTCTTTTAAATGTTTATTGGAGCAATATAATTTGATTTTCTGATTAACAAATTAGTGTAGGTATTTAAGAAATTAACTTCCTCTAAACAATCAACTTTGATTACAAAAGTACTTAAATTTTCTTAAAATATTAAAATTGCATGAAAGTAATGTAACCTAGTGATGGAAGACCAGTTTATTTCTCATTGAACTTCCTACTAGACAGAACTAGAAAAACTGAACAAAGAGATTTTTTAAATACCACTTTAGCATCAGTTCCAAGGATGGAAGGAATAGCAAGGATTTGGAGCTACTGGAACTCATTCTGTAGTAGGGGTGTATGTTGCTACAACCCCTTGGGGAAACTATGACAATACTTATACCCTACCATTCAGAAATTCTTCCAGGTACCTATCCTCTAGAGATGGGTACACATACCAAAAACATGTATAAGAAAACTCATGTTAGCATTATTTTAAATATTCATAAGTTAGAAATAACTAAACATCCATCAACAGTGGAATGGATAAGTAAAATTGTATATTGTCATAGAACTGACAAAGTAATGGCAATGGGCAAAACTTGATGAATCTTATAAATGTAATATGGTGGAAAACAAAAATGAAAGAAAAACTATATATGAAATTATTCGATTTATATGATCTTGGGACTTTTCTGGTGGTCCAGTGGTTAACACTCCGTGCTCCCAATGCAGGGGGCCCAGGTTCGAACCCTGGTAAGGGAACTAGATCCCTCACGCCACATCTAATAGCCCAAGTACTGCAACTAAAAGAGCCCACATGCCGCAACTAAAAGATCTTGCATGCCATGCCTAAAGGGGCCGCACGTGGCAATGAAGATCCTGCGTGCGGCAACTAAGACCCAGTGCAGCCAAATAAATATTTAACAAAACAAAACAAAATGTAGTCCATCCATGCAATGGAATTTTTTTTTTAAGCGGGCAAATCTAATATATGGTGTTAAAAATCAAAACGGTTGCTGTGTTTTGGAAGACATATGGGGGTGTGTCAGGAAAGGGGCACCACAGCTGTTGGAGCTCTGCTAATGTTCACGTCTTGACTTGAGTGGGGCTTACGCAGTTGCATTCATTTTGTGATCATTCATAGGTCTGCATGCTTGTAATTAGCGTACTTTTCTGTATGTATGTTAGACTTCAATTTAAATTTATTAAAAAGAATACCACATAGGCAAATATAACATATCTGATTCTCTCAATTATGCATATTTGTAATGCATAGTAAATGCATATTACTATACTATATACTATACTATACTATACTATACTATACTATACTATATACTTGTAGTGTAGGTGCCTGACAACAAGCTTTTTATTATTATAATGTAAGTGCCTGACATGAAGCTTTTGATTTCCCAGGCATCTACTTCAAAGACATCCATCCCTAATACACACACTGCCAGCTACACAACTAGGTGAAGAGCCAGGCTGTGCCACCCCACCCATGAAGTTCCCCTTGTAGAAAGCCCTGGGTGACCTAGATAACTGACCACTTGAGAGACCCTGCCTCTCCCTTCCCACACTTTAATTCCTGCTCATATGTTTTAATTTTGCCAATAAAGAGTGAATGAACCTGCTAAACCCTAGGCACCTCACCCTTGACCCCAGTAAAAGCAGAACCCCAGGTCCACACTCTCTCCCTTCCTCTCTACTTGCAACCTTGCTGTGTGGCCCTCAGATGTGCCATATACCCTCTAGGACCTGTGAGTAATAAATCTTGTGGGTTTTGTTTTTCAAAGTTCCCTGATGGTTGTTGCTGAGGTGCATAATAAGAATTACAAGGACCAGTGCAGTCACAATGTTGGCTGTGGTTAGGGAAATGTCTGTGGGTCTCAGCAAAATGTAGTACAGACCCAGATGAGTGCCCCAGGCATTCCTAGCCAAGAACAGCACTATTGATAAGCTGACACCAACACAAAATCATATTATACTATACTTACTATTATATGCTATTCTATATTATATACTGTACTGTACTATATACTACACTATAATGCCTTACCTATACTATTTATAGACCTAATAGGCAAACTTTTTCTGAGCATGTAAACTAAATTTGTAAATTTAAAAACTCAAATATAGAAATACATTAACCAAATTCCTTAATTTACAGACTTTACTGGTTTCTTGAGGTATATCACTTCTTTGGGCTACAAGCAGGAAACTTGTATTTTTAATGGTTTCAATAATCACTTTCAAATATTCTTTGTCAAATTGCCCTTCTTTACTGGGCAGGTGGTCCATCATCAATATATTGGGATCTTCAAGTTTTCTATCGTTTTAGAGTTTCGGAGTTGCCTTACTGCATGATTTAAGGTTCAGTATTATTCATTTCTAAGGCACCACACCAACCTCCTATGCTGTTCCACTCTCTTCTCCCCCAGCCTTAACTGCTGTCCTGGTACAGGTCTTGGGGATGGGGGTTCTGATTTACTCTCAGGGTGACCTCCCCTGCTCCCCTTTCTCCTCCAGTTTAGGCACCACAAGAGAACCCGTAAGGAGGCAGCGCTGCCTCATGTGACTGCTCATCTGCTGGTGACATGGAGGTGGCCTAGCCCCACTCTGGTACCAGCTGGTTCCATGTAACATTGAAGCATCTGTTGCAGAGCAGTCCAACACCCACAGTGCTGGCCCCTCCACTGCTAGGACACCTTGGGTGAGGCAGACATGGCCCTCTTTAGCTTGGTCAGATGCACACACAAACTAATCCCTTTTCCGAGTAGGAAATCCCATTTGTGTGTCCAGTTGGGCAGAGTTAAACTTCTGAGGGTCTCTCCTGAACTCTGTGATGGTTCCATAGAACTGATGGGAGAGGGAGATGCTACCTGCATCTCCTCCTCTGGCACATACCCCACCCCTATCTTTCAGGACCTCTAACACAGGCTGCTCCAGCAGCCCCCAACCTTCAGCAATCTCCGGGCAACAAGCTGGCAGCAGCCTGTGTTTATGTACCTCTTCCAAGCTCCAGGGACATGTGTCAAATCTTTCCCAAGAACTCCATCTCGATAGACCTAGAGTCTGTCATACAGAGTGAAGTAAGTCAGAAAGAAAAAGACAAATACCGTATGCTAACACATATATATGGAATTTAAGAAAAAAAAATGTCATGAAGAACCTAGGGGTAAGACAGGAATAAAGATGCAGACCTACTGGAGAACGGACTTGAGGATATGGGGAGGGGGAAGGGTGAGCTGTGACAGGGCGAGAGAGAGTCATGGACATATACACACTAACAAACGTAGTAAAGTAGATAGCTAGTGGGCAGCAGCCGCATGGCACAGGGATATTGGCTCGGTGCTTTGTGGCAGCCTGGAGGGGTGGGATAGGGAGGGTGGGAGGGAGGGAGACGCAAGAGGAAAGACATATGGGAACATATGTATATGTATAACTGATTCACTTTGTTATGGGGCAGAAACTAACACACCATTGTAAAGCAATTATACCCCAATAAAGATGTTAAAAAAAAAAAAAAAGAACTCCATCTCCACACACTCCTGTCACTATGAGGTTTAGGGACAGCAGGACGATGCTTTCAGTTATTCAAGCTCTCATAATGTGACTTCTCTCTATGGCATTTCCATTCATTTGGAGCAATGCCAAAATTTCCCCAAAATTTCCCAAACAATGCAATCGACACCACTTTTTCACTGGATTTACCTGGATTCCTGATGTTTTGACCCATTTTGCTAGATCCTGCTATATCGTTAAGAGGAGAAATTGTAGTTTTGATGCCTATACTACAGAGAAGATGTGACTTAAGCACACACCTCAGATTTTCTACCTAGAACAGGTGTAAGCCTTAGAGTCATGGTGGAAGAGGACAATACTTCACTAAGGAAAGAAGATCTGAAGAAATAAAGACCTCGACTCATTATTGGTCTTGGAATCTTCACAAGGAAAATACTGAAAGTCCTCAGTAAACTGACCAAGTGTTTATAAATATAAATATAACACAGCTAAGTGTGAAAATTTGAACATTATCAATTTTCCAGAAACATGGATGCCTTCTAAGCCCCTAGTTGCATTTTGTTAACTTTGAGCATTTTTCATGCCTAACAATTCTTCCTTACAGAATATTTACATCAAAATCAATCATTTCTTAGAAAGAAATTGTGGCAAGACAGAAAAAAAAATCATTTTTTATTTGCTTTTATTTTAATTCTAGGGTGCCATCTGCTGATCATTACTCTTCTTCCTACTATTTTTTTTTTTTTTTGCTCAAGTTAATTACACTGAATTTGTAATCAACAAAAACAATTTAGTTATGTACAGTGGGCTCCATTTCACCAAACCGATTTGCCATTACACCTTTGGAAGTAAAGTCATGAGAATAATACTTCTTTAATATGAAAAAGAACACTCATCTCAATTTGGCAAGAAGGCAATGAGAAGGGCTTGTTCAGATACAGGTGTGACCGGCAACTATGTAACTAGGAAAGCAGGTAAGTAACTATGATGTAAGTAACTATGTATGTATAGACCAAGAGCCTTAAAAATATGTATTCCTTTTAACCCCAGAATTTAAATTCTATGAATATATCCTTGGAAAGACCAGAGATGCGGGCACACATTCATGTGCATGGCTACTTACACTGACTGTTTATATTAGTCTTTCCTATATTTGCAGACAGTGGTATAGACATATATAAAATATGCAACCATTATAATTTTAAATTAAAATTTAAAGAATGATGTGGGAAAATGTCTATGATACAATGGTAAGTAAAATAAATCTAGAAACTAAACAGTATATTCAGTATAATCCCAATTAGGTGCAAAACTTAATTTATAAGAAACAATTTAAAAGAAGCTATGGATGTAGTATAGGGATTACCTTTTAATTATAATTTCTTGTTTTGCATTTTTTATTTCAATAAATATATAAATGTCTTTCACTTTTGTAATCCGATAACTTGCATATTTAATGTAAGCACACATTCTTAATTGAAAATAAATATTACAATGGCTGTGGAAAAATTAAGTTGCATACTTTGCTTCCACCTAGTGGACATAGGAGAAATTGCACTTATTAGAGTCTAATCGGTTTGTTTAAAAAAAAAAAAATTTAAGAACAAAACCAAGAAATGGGAGGGAGGAGAACAGAGGGAAAGAGAAAAAGAACCGGGGCTTCCCTGGTGGTGCAGTGGTTGAGAGTCCGCCTGCCGATGTAGGGGACGCGGGTTCTGTGCCCCGGTCCGGGAAGATCCCACACGCCGCGGAGTGGCTGGGCCCGTGAGCCGTGCAGCGCGCCCGGAGCCTGTGCTCCGCAACGGGAGAGGCCACAACAGTGAGAGGCCCGCGTACCGGAAAAAAAAAAAAAAAAAAAAACCGGAGAGAACTAAAGACCATGTGGGCAACAACTGAATACAAATGCACAAAGTCTGAAAACATGTTATATTTTTAAGCGAAATTTCATCCCTAGTGTTTACATACAAACTCTGTTCAAATAACTAATCTCACTTTGGCTTCTTTAACACTGAATACCTTCTACTTTTCCGTCCATGACCACCAGCTCCCCACCACCCAGTGTCTGTACCAGCGAGCTCCCCACTGGCTGCCCAGTCTTCCCTGACCTAAACAAGTATTAGCTGAGCTAAGATGCCCTCTAGCCCTGTCCTGAAGTATCCCAGTGGTCCCTTTCCTGGGGTGCCTGACCTCCTCTCATCTCCTCCAAATACATTCTCCTCCCTGCTGCCTGCATGAGTTTCCTTTTGTACATCCTCTGAGACCCTTAAACAGATCACATCTGCGTTCTAACATGAATCTTTCCAAGTTACTCCATTGCTGAAAAATCTTTGCATGCTTCTTGTCATGGAAAATAAAGGTGAAATTCCTTTTAGTTCTGTTAGTGTTTGCTTTATATATTTAGGTACTCTTATGTTGGGTGCATCACTATTTGCAATTGTGATATCTTCTTGATGGATTGAGATTTATCATTATATAATGCCCTTCTTTGTTTACTTTTACCTCTTTTAGTTTAAAGTCTATTTTGCCTAATATAAGTATAGCTACCCCTGGTCTTTTTTGTTTGCTGGTTTGATTACCATTTGCTTGAAATATCTTTTTCCTTCCCTTTACTCTCAATGGATGTGCGTTTTTAAAGTTAAAGTGAGTCTCTTGTCCAGCAGATTGTTGAATCTTGTTTTTTTTTGTTTTTTGTTTTTTTTTTGTTTTTTGTTTTTTGTTTTTCCATTCAAATTCCATGTTCCTTACAATGGCAGAGGGGTCATGTCATGACCGAGCCTTTGCCTCCTGTTCAGCTTGGTCTTCCTTCACTCCCTACTCCCCACCTCATACTCTCTCAGTTTTCTGGAATAACCATGGGCTATTCCCTTTACCTGGAATACTTTTCCCACTTTATGAACCTGAAAAACTACTATATATATCTGCCTCCTCTGTGAAAACTGAATGTCTAGAGAAATGTAGATTTTTTTTTTATGATGGAATCCTAAGACATGATCTTTCTAATTACTAGTGTTTAGGCAAATTTTATGTGTATATTTGTATCTAGATAGAGATCTCTAACTACATGTAAAAAAAATATATATATATATAATTCTGGAGATAAGACAATGGACATCATGAGAAATTAAGTAACAAGTTCAGAGTTGGAAGCTATACTGCTGAGGGTGTAAATATTTAGATATTTTGGAAAGCTGCTTTCTAATTAGTGCTAGAGATGATATTAAAATCTCCAGCAAAGAAGTGTTGTTCTGTTAGTTTGTTTTACATCTGCAGTTTATGCAGGAGTAACAAATGAAAGCCAAGCACAGAAGTTTGAGTTAGTTGTACCTAATAGGGAGAAAATTCAGGACAAGTGTTCAGTGTAGAAGGAGAAGGAACAGGGGCTGTAGGAGCTGTGAGGCCAGGGCAGGGTGAATTTCAGGAACAAGAGGGGGTGATCCCTGACAAAGTCAGGGGCCAGGAGGAAAGGGCTGAGAAGGAAGCCCTTTCAGGCAGCTGGTGGAAACAGGGGTGACTGAGAGAGGACACCTGGCAGAAAGGTAGGGGCAGGAGCCAACTTCAGGGATGCGGGAGTGGGCGCTGAGGGAACCCAGACAGTTCATGTAGGTCCTCTTCCACGAAGCACCTGCAGGAACACTTAGCTCCCTTCCAGACTGATGCATCTGAAAGGGCAGGTGACCAGCAAAGGGGCTCTGATCTCTTACTTCCTTGCATCAGAACCCTGGGCCTCCAGCCTCACTTGTTGGGGAGAGGTTTTGCACAGGCCAAGGTCAGATTCAGCAGAGACAGCTGCAAAGTCCCCAGCCCTAGCTGGGTGGACCTCACCCTTGGCCCACAATAGACATAGCCAGATCTCAAATATTTGAGATTTGAAAAAAGAAAAGCCCTTTCACACAGAGCACACAGACAGAAATAATGTCTCACAGCCACCACAAAGTTTTCCTTTACTTTTTTCAAGTAAAAAAAAAAACAACAAAAAAAAACTCTTGCTACTACTCTACCCCAAAATCCTCTTTGTTGCATAGTAAGACCCAGTCTCCCTGTCCACAGAGATAAGGAAAGGAAGTCTGTCTTGCGTGGAGAGTAGAGTGGGGCCCAGGGAAACATGGGTCAGGATCATAACTCAAAATTAGTCTCTTCCTCCATTTTCATTTTGTTTAATCCAACCAACGTGTATTCGCCAATCCTCAGTCAAGGATAAGACCTGGGAAGTCACAGAGGCCCTCCACTCAGAAGGGCACTCTCTTGGCATAACGCTCTGCTGTCGCCACCTTGAAATTCTAAACAATTTTATCTTTGAACTTTGATTTTGCAGGTTAAGCCCACAGGACAATGGAGCATGCGAGTGAGCAGAGATCTGTGAATCGTGCATATCCTCCGTTCCCTGCCGACGGTATTCATGGTTTGCAATACCCTGTGGGCACAGAGTTCTGGTGGAGTTCAGAGAGGCTCAAAGTGAGTATCAGGTAAGTGTGGTATGTCTTTACTGAGTAACAGAGGAAGGCTGACAGCGCTGAGAGGACACATGCGATGTTCCAACCAGAACTTGCTTCGTCAGAGGCAGAAGGCACTGGCCTTCTAAGAAATGTGAACAGCCGCAGCACCCTATCCTGTCCTATCCTTTCTTACCCTCTATTAGCCAACCAGTTACTCTGCAAATGACGACACAGAAAGAAAGAGAAAGACAGAGCAACCCATAGTTCCTTCTTTAGTGCTTCCTTACTCATCAGTAAACAAAGTGCTTGTAGAATGTGCCTATCATGGAGTGAATTCGTTTTGTGCAGCATTTCCACTGTAAGAAAGAAATATACGTACACAAACTACAAAATGCAAGTTGTATGATTCCAGTGATTCTATATACAAGTTAGTGTTCTAATATTTACAATTAATGCTGGCATTACCAATTTTATATAAAGGTGAATTGTAAAATTCATACCAATATTTTAAAATTTTAATGTTTCTTTACTTAGCAGGACATTAAATAGCAAATTTTTAAAAATCCTAATAAGTTAAGGGATACATTATGGAAGAAAATAAAAACACATTGTATGTTGGTACCTTTAACAGCACTTTCATCCTTGCATTTTGACAAAGGACCCACGTTTTCATTTTGATCTGGAAAGGTGTGTATCCAGGCTTGTCTATAATCAGGTGCCTCCCAAAGCCACGAAGAGCCACACTAGGTTCTTTTAAGGATGAGAATGTGGAACATCACAGGCAAATTCTCTCCCTTGCTATTTAAACGTTGGCCACAAATCTTTATCTGGTCCTTGGCTGTGAAAGTAGCTGGAGCATGGATGATCTTCAAAAACTCCTTTAGATTAAAGGCTGTATAAAAACAGTCTTGCACACGGCATGACCCATACCTACTTTATTTAGAGCTCCGCAGTTTCCACTTAGCCTCCAAAGGAGGAGTACATCTTGAATGTGAGAGGTATCTCCAGGCCCTTACTAGCTGCAAAGATGTCAGAACCCATTTGAGTAACCTAATGACAAAGTACCCAAGAGAGAAGTTGTTGCTGAATTCTATTTGTAATTCTTTTTCCCTTTCCACTAAAAATACCACCACATACCAAATCAGCTACATTATACATGCCTTTTAAACATCAATTTTAATTATTTTTAAATAGGTAATACATAAACATGGCTCAAAATTAGCAATATTAGAGGGAATTTTCTCTGATCACAGTAAAATAAGCTAAAAGTAAATGTTTAATAAATTCCTTTACATTTGGAAATTAAGTAATACAGTAGTTCTGTTTTGAATTTCAAAACAAAAGCGGAGCTGGATGCAAGAACATTATATAGTTTATTTGGGAAGGGTTCTCTGGAAGGAGAAGTAAGAGAATGGAAAAATTCAGACAGGAAAGTTGGAAAAGTCAATAAATGTAAAGTTGATTTATCCAATAATGACTTGATTTCTCAGAGACCTGTGACAAGCACAGTAAAAGCCTTCTAGAACTTTCCACTGAATGAGAGAAGGCTGGGGCATCTGTACACCACCTCAATTGACCATGGAGGTGTTAAATTCCCTGTATTTGGGAGCTGGATTTGTAAACAAGTCAAGCAATCTTCCAAAGAATTGGGGACATCTGGAGCAGAAATTAGAAAGCATACCTGGCTCATACTTGAGGCGGGTGGCTGTCAGCACAACAGCATTCACTGCAGCTGGGGCTGAAATCGGAGTGAATTGGGAGATGAAATGTGAGTACCAGGAGCAACATATAAAAAGAAAATAATCACAATGGAAAGTAGAAAGATGTTGAATGAACAATGATAAAATACGACATGACTAATCTTTGGGGACACAGCTAAAACTGAAATCATATGCATATATTAAAAAAGAGAAAAAACTGGAAATCAAGGAGCTTAATATCCATCTCACAAAGTTATAAAGTGGAAATCAGATTGACCCAACAGATAATAGAAAAGAAGAAATAGAAAGGTACAAACACAAAAAATAATAATATAGAAAATAGAGCTTCCCTGGTGGTGCAGTAGTTAAGAACCTGCCTGCCAATGCAGGGGACATGGGTTCAATCCCTGGCCTGGGAATATCCTACATGCCACAGAGGAACTAAGCCCGTGAGCCACAACTACTGAGCCTGTGCTCTATAGCCCTCGAGCCACAACTACTGAGACCATATCCCACAACTACTGAAGCCCGTACACCTAGAGCCCATGCTCCCCAACAAGAGAAGCCACGACACTGAGACGCCCACGCACTGCAATGAAGAGTAGCCGCCACTCACCACAACTAGAGAAAGCCTGCACATAGCAACGAAGACCCAACACAGCCAAAAATAAAAACAAATAAATAAATTAATTTAAAAAATAGTAAAAATATAGAAAGTAACTACATGCTCATACACAATAGAATTAACAAAACCAAAAATAAAAGGGAGGCAACATTGATCGAGAGAGAGGAAATAATGCACTAATTACCAATATCAAAAATAGAAAATGGGTTACTGCTACAGACCCTACATACTTTAAAAGGATAATAAGTGGATCTTATGCAAAACTTTATACTGATGAATTTGAAAAGGTAGATACACCTGATTAATTCCTAAAAAACCTAAATAGCCCAAATAAACACAAGAAGTAAAAACTCTGAATAGTCTTATATCTAAGCGAGAAATTGAATCAATAATTAAAAACTTTTCCACAACAAAAACAAAATTTCAGGCCTAGATGGCCTTACCAATGAATTGTACTAAAAATTCAAGGAAGAAATTATGCCATATTCATACAACATCTTCTAGACAATAAAAAACAGCAGACTACATCTGTATTTTTTATGAGAACAACATAACTTGATATCAACTCTGACAAAGATATTACAATAAATGAAAATCACAAAACAATCCCCTCATAAAATAAATGCACAAATACTAAACAAAACAATTGATAATCCAAATACAGGTATATATAAAAACAACAGAAATCATAACAAAGTTGAGTTTATGCTAATACTGCATAAATTGGTCAATGTAATTCATCACATTAATGGAATGAAAGAGATAAATCATTATCGTCATCCTAATAGAGACAGAAAATGCATGTGAAGAAATTCAACATCGATTTATCCTTAAAAAACAAAAAACCTCCCAGACGTCTAGCTGTCCATTTCTAATAAGCAGCATCTACATATGACTACAGCAAATACCAAACTTATTTATAAAAGTTAAAATCTTGCTCCTTTGAGATCCAGAAGCAGCAAGGATCACTTGAATTTGACATTGTTCTTAAGGCTCTTACCAGAGCAATATGGCAAGAGAAAGAAATAAAATATATTTATAAATAAAAAGTATATTTATAAATAAAATGTCATAAAAATATGAGAATTGAAGACATTATTTGCAGACAATATGCTTAAGTAGGGAGAAAAATAGAGGCAATCTACAAATTATTAGAATTTAGCAGTGTACTTAGCAAGAAAGCTGAATATAAGGTCAATAAGAAAATCTTCACAATATTGTCATGAAAGAAATATTTTTAAAAAACACAACAGAAAGGATTGATAAATTTGATTACAGTTAAAATTAAGAATTCTCTTCATCAATAAGAGAGTAGAAAGGCAGCAAACAATAAATGCTGGAGACAGTGTGGAGAAAACGGAACCCTCTTGCACTGTTGGTGGGAATGTAAATTGGTACAGCCACTGTGGAGAACAGTATGGAGGTTCCTTAAAAAACTAAAAATAGAACTACCATATGACCCAGCAATCCCACTACTGGGCATATACCCAGAGGAAACCATAATTCAAAAAGAGTCATGTACCACAGTGTTCATTGCACCTCTATTTACGATAGCGAGGACATGGAAGCAACCTAAGTGTCCACTGACAGATGAATAGATAAAGAAGATGTGGCACATATATACAATTGTATATTACTCGGCCATAAAAAGAAACTAAATTGAGTTATTTGTAGTGAGGTGGATGGACCTAGAGTCTGTCATACAGAGTGAAGTAAGTCAGAAAGAGAAAAATACTGTATGCTAACACATATATATGGAATCTAAAAAAAAAAAAAAGGTTATGAAGAACCTAGGGGCAGGACAGGAATAAAGACACAGATGTAAAGAATGGATTTGAAGACATGGGGAAGGGGAAGGGGAAGCTGGGACGAAGTGAGAGAGTGGCATGGACTCATATATACTACCAAATGTAAAATAGATAGCTAGTGGGAAGCAGCCGCATAGCACAGGGAGATCAGCTCAGTGCTTTGTGACTAGCTAGAGGGGTGGGATAGGGAGGGTGGGAGGGAGACGCAAGAGAGAGGAGATATGGGAACATATGTATATGTATAACTGATTCACTTTGTTATAAATCAGAAACTAACACACCATTGTAAAGCAATTATACTCCAATAAAGTTGTTTCCAAAAAAAGAGCGTAGAAAGGCAGGTCACAAAATAGCAGAAGACATTTGCAACATATAAAAATAGCATGCAGAATATATAAAGAACTTCTACAAATCAATCGAAAGACAACCAAGTAGATAAATAAGCAAAGGGGTTGAACAGGCACATGACAAAATTGAATATTCAAATAATAAACCTTATTAATCTGCAAGGAGATGAAAATTAAAACCACAGTGTGATATTAATATATCACATGAAGTTTGAAATTATAAAGACTCAAAAATGACAAGGATGTGGAGCAACTGGAACCCCAAAAGACCCCTGGTGGTCATGCAAATCAGTTCAACCACTTTGGAAAAAAGATTTGCATTACCTAGTAAATTTGAAGTGTAATATATCATAAAACACAGCAATTTCACTCCTTGTAATATGCCCTAATGTTGATTGAGGCATACTATACGTCAGGAATGCTGCCAGGAGTTTTGTAAATCTTAACTCATTAATGCTTCCTAAGAACTGTATAGGTTTTATTTTTCCCATGTATGGAGCAACTAATAGCTAGCTTAAAGTCACACTGCTAACAGCAATTGAGAGGAGATTCCAACTTAAATCTACCCAAATTGAAAGCCCAAGAAGGAGCATACAGTGCACTCATTTGGTGTGTATGTAATTAATGAAACAGTCACTTTTCTAACATACTGTATGTAACGGACCTACAGTCCCTCACCCACATCCTCTCCCAGTCTTTCCTCAAGCCTCTGCAGCTGCACACCTGAGGGCTGTCTCTTGGTCTTCAGGTGGAGAAAACAAGCAGAGCCAAGGATCTGATGCCTTTGTGAGCAGCCCTCAGCAATGTGTGATGGAAGTTAAGAGAACAAATATTCTCTCTTCTTTGTCTGGAGTAGATTGTTTTAAGTTTGTTCCACATTGTCTCCCTGAACTCCCGCCCTGGCTTCCTGCTTTCCTCCCATTCCTGTCTCACTTTCCACTCTCTTACTGGGCTTAACTGAGATCACCTTCCAAATAAACCACTTGCCTTGGAGTTCTTCTCTCAAAGTCTGTGTAGGAACCCAACTCAAAAAACAAACCTTACATAAAGATAGTAACCAAGCCCTTAGATGGCAGCATTAAGTATCTTAAAATACTGTGAATTATTTAATATTAATTATATCAGGACCACATTATGCATTGAAGGAATCAATCATATATGAAATTATTTCCCTTCTTTCCTGAAATATTCCTCCAGAAGTTTGCCAACATGCTTAAAATTTCTACTGCTAAAATTTATTATTTTGGCATTAAGGTAGTAGTTTTCAAATTTTTGAAAGTAACACAGATCTTTTTAAATTAAGTAGAATCCCAACATATTATCAAGAGAAAAGCAGAGATTTTGTCTTGGAAGAGGAGGTGGGGGCTCAGAATTTCATGCACCGGACTTTCACTCCTTTAACATCCATAAGAGAAATCATAAGCTCTAGGGTATAAAGTCAGAATAGCTCTGAGTTTTGGAATTAAATTTCCAAGAAACATTTTTTTAGTGGGATAGGGCTGGGAGAGGTAACACCTTCACTTGTTAAATGCAAAACTCCAAAGGAAGAGAATGCTTTGACCACTGTATTGATAGGATTATAACCAGAAGCTTTGTTCTTCCTCTGCACCTAATAATCCTACAGGATCAGTATTATCATTAACCAGTTACAGATAAAAAACAAAGGCTAAGCAGGTTAAGAAACATGTCCAGCATAACACAGGTGATAATCTAGGAGCTGAGATTTGTTTCTATTCTTTGCAGTATGAAAGCTCATATACTTTACATAATTCACTACAAGAAAGCCAGCTCTTAGTGAAACCATGGGAAAAAGAAGCAATTAGAGTTATCTTTTTATTAGAGTGATTGAGCAAAGATGGAACCAGAATGTTTCCATCAAGGAGAATGCACCATGAAGTTAGAGTGAACATCTAGGGATATCCCTCCTATCTCTCTACCCAGTCCCATGATAGAAAGGTTTGAAAGGCACTTAAGACAAATGAGAGCACAGTAGGTTAAATGATAAGTTTTTCATGTGTTTGCATTCATCCAGTCTATGTATACCTGGTCTTTATACCTTGTCTACACCAATCACTTGATCCTTGGCATACCCTGCCCTTGTTGCAGTGTTTTGAATGAATAGGTAAGAAGCAACAGAGAAAGCAGAGAGAGAAGTGGAGATACCAATTGCTACAGTCCAGGCAAGAGGCAATGGTAGCTTGGGTGTGAATGTGGAAATGGAGACAAATGGGAAGAATTGAGATATAATTTGGACAGAGAATTGCGAAGACTTGATGAGGTGAATTGGGGGGGTTGAGGTAAATGTAGGAAACAGAGGTGATGTCGAGCTTCTGGTTTAGTCAAGGAGGTGTTTGATGGTGCAGATGGGAAGGCTGAGGTGGGAAGGTTGGGGAAAGAAAAGGTGGGGAGAGGTGAAAATCAGAGTTCTGTTTTTTTCCAAATGCCCCCAACATACATGTAAAAATACCAGATAGGCAGTTGGCAGCAGCTTCAGAGAAAGAAAAGTTAAGTGAGAATTTGTTAAGATGGGAGATCTCTAACCAGCAGAGGAAGGTAAATTGATGATGTGGGGAGAAAAGGAAGTAATTGCTGGAACAAAGCCTCTCAGAAGAAGTTGAGGATTTAGAGCAACCAAATCACAAGTGCACCCGAGCAACGAATATGGAGATGCACAGAGTACATCTATAATGGACTTATCCATTATACCAGGAAAAAGGTGAGAAGACAGGTAGCTGGTGGATTTAGTGGTGCAAGCTGAGGGAGTTTTATCCTGTTGCTTCACATGCCTTATAGGTAAAAGGGCAAGGTCATGAGCCTAGAATGAGGAGGGGTGGGTGAAAGTGATGTCTGACAACTGAGAAACCTAGAGGTGTGGAGAATTACTTTGGAAAGCAGCAGAGCATGCACACTAGGGAGTGTAGTTAGATGGCTCAGCAGTCTGAGAACTCATTTGAGATCTGCAGTCAAGAACTTTAAATTGGTTTGGGTTTTCTCACAAGCCCAGGTTAACTGGATGCATATTTGGAAGAGTTGCACAGTCAACCAGTACAATAGGAGAGTGGAGGAAGGGAGTTCAAGGTGTTTTTCAGAAATGATTTAAAAACAGCACCATAGGGCTTCCCTGGTGGCGCAGTGATTGAGAATCTGCCTGCCAATACAGGGGACATGGGTTCGAGCCCTGGCCTGGGAAGATCCCACATGCCACAGAGCAACTGGGTCCGTGAGCCACAACTACTGAGCCTGCACGTCTGGAGCCTGTGCTCCGCAACAAGAGAGGCCGCGATAGTGAGAGGCCCGCGCACCACGATGAAGAGTGGCCCCCGCTCACCGCAACTGGAGAAAGCCCTCGCACAGAAACGAAGACCCAACACAGCCAAAAATAAATAAATTAATTAATTTTAAAAAAACAGCACCATAAATTCATCTGAGTAAAGAAGATGTGGCTATATTGGTGGGGGTTTATGGATGATAAAGAAAGTGGTATGTCCATGGATTGGAAATCCAAATGAGGTTTAAGGACTGCTAGTGGAGTTATTAGGATAAGTGAGCTGGAAGACTAAGAACCAAAGGTGTGAGCAGGGATTGCAGCTCTGCTCTAAGACATGGTGACCTGATGGTGGGAGGTGTGATACCGGGAGTGAGGTGTTGAGTGGGAGGAGAAGAGGCACTCTACCATTGTTGTGTGGGCCACCAACCTGAGGATGCTGAGGCTGTGAAGGGTGGTGACCAGGGTATCATAAAGAGGGAGACACTGGGAGAGGGGGACTCCTCCATCCCTCTGCCCTTCCCAATCCCACCTCCTCCTCCAGCCTTCTTACTACGTGGTTCCCAAGCCTCTTTCCTTCTGGAACCACATCCTGAATATCCTCATGAATGGAATCCTACCAAACATTTGCCTCTCCCTGGATTTCTTCTCTGAGCACCCAGGCAGGCCTTTCCCACTGACTTCATCATCTGGGTTTGCCAAAGCACCACAAACTCACACATTCTCTCCTCCTATAGCTCCCCATGAGTCCCCAAAGTGGGCCACAGGCCAGCAACACTGGCCTCTTTACTGCTCTGAAATATACTCTCTTCTCTTCAGCTTCCTGAACTTGATCCATCTTTCTTTTAGATGTGGAAGCCTGAAGACACATCCACTTCCACAGGCCAAAGACCCCTGCCCTTGAGATGAGTGGCCTCTGTGTTCTTTTATCCACATTAGCACAGCAGACGCATTAGCACGTGTATGAGCAAGATTACATAGATTTTCACTCAGCTCACTTCTCCATGCTAGTAATGACTGCTGAAAGAACTCAGCACAGGTCCCATGCAATTTGTAAGCGTACATTTGAAAGACTTTAGTATTTCCAGACAATCAATCCTGAGGAATTAATCAATCCCCTGGCTATATGAGAAGGCCATACCAATCAAGGACCCTGGTCAGATGGGATGGACATCTCTTAGGCAGACCTCTGGAATTAAGTCAGGATGAGAGAACAATTAGGCTGTGGCTTGTTATATAATTACAAATAAAGAGGAACAGATTTCTAACCTGACATAAATAGCAACTGATAACAAATATGTCAACTTTGATTTCCGGGGAAATATCATGCTTTAATATGCCATTTATTGTTTGCTCCAAAACACACACTTGAAGGCATTTTTAAAAAGAATGTTTTTGAGTAGTCTGAACAATGTAAAACTGAATATGTTCTATTTTTGAGTCTCCACACATAGCTGCAATAGGAAAAATCTTTCATGTTAATCCGTAAGAGCCTTCCAGTTCAAAAAGAAACGCTATTCCTTTTTCTATGGATTGCTTTTTATAGCTCATGGCTTACTAGTTACATGGGCTATGAGAACAGTGGTCCACACCATGACAAAACACCCCACTGCTGGCAGCAAGGACCCTCATGTCTCAAGTCCCTCTTTACTTATTGTGGTGAGACAGCAATGGAGCTTTTCTCAATTCATGAGGGCCAGTCCCACTGAACTGGGCACATCCTTTTGCCCTTCCCTGCTCTATATCTGAGGTACTAGCTAGAACTACACTGTTTATCAAAATTTAACCCTTGGTATCAACAACCCAAGGAACCCTGGGAGCCCCCTACTCGCATTAGTAGGGAGTTCTCATTCATACAGAACAGAGGGACCACTTCCAGATGGCACAGTGTGATCAAGCTTTAAACCCTATCTCCCCCCATAGAAATAACAGAAAAAATAAAATAAGGCCAAAACAAACATGCATAGCTTCGTGGATCAGAAATGGGTCAGAAACACAGTCAGAAGTTTGGGGACTGAGACTGAAAGCTACAGCCACAGGCCTCTAGGCTGCAGAGGTGGAAACAGATTGGTGCTCTCTTAACTCTGCATGTGTTGGAGGACTGGAGCCAGGCTTTCTGCCTAACTCTAGGCCTGCGATGAGGCTGCTGAGGCTGGCCTAAAGGCCATACCTGGGCTTGAGGGAGTCGGTTGCTCATCAAGGACCTGGACAAGCCATGCTGCCTCAAGAGCCTGATTTTATAAACCGATGATGTCACTGCAGGGAAGGAACCCCAAGTGGTGACTATGGCAACCATGGCCCCTGTGAAGCCACAGGCAATGAAACCAATAGCAAAACCGCTACAATAGTGATTTTAGAGAAAAAACTAAAGTTTGCTATTCAATATGCATTTGCAAACTAAAGTTCAAAGCACACAGAAGAAACGAATACTAACCAAGAAAACTCAGCAATTAGAATGTTCACTCCTGACTAATGAAGTAATACAAAATACTAAAATGGCTACCATAGAAATATGTTTGTATCTTTGGAGAGCTAAAGGAAGGTGGGTCAGCACTAAAAAATAAGTAATTATGAAGGAAAGCACTGGTAACACGTGTGCATTAAAAAACAAAAAACGACAAACACCACTTTGAAATCTTAAAAATGTCAAATATAGCCATTGAAATTTTAAAAAGCTATTGGAGGATAGGATAAACAGTATCCAACACTTTCTTTCTGTGGAAGAAAGTGGAGTAAATCAGAAGATAAAACTGAGTAATTCCTGTCTAGAACATAGGACAGAGAGAGAAAACAATTGAAGATATTAATTCATGGTTGAAAAGCTCACTGAGAAATTTCCAGATTGGAGGAAAAACTAAATAACAGATTAATTAAAAATTAGCCTAATCATACTGGAGTGAAACTGAATAATATCAAAGGTAAAAAGAAAGTTTAAAAAGCTACCAGAGAAGACAGCCCAACAAATGGATGATAATTAGGTAACAGATTTTTCATTAGTAGCAACAGATGCCAGAAGACAATGAAATAACTTTAGTCTTAAAATCACAGCTTCAGATCTAGAATTCTGTATGTTGAGTAGAAAACATTAGTCAGAAAGGAAATTTTTGAATAGGAGAAAGGAAAAGACATCAAAATAAGACAGGTGAAATTGATAGCTAAAATACATAAATTCAGGAGAAGCTAATTTTGGAAAGGACGGAGAAAACAAGAAGAGCTGGACAGAATTGGGAAGGGGCTTCCATTTCTTTAAGCCCAATAGTGATGTCCCCACACACCCAAGAACACAGTAGCATCTGACAAATCTTCATTCCCTCTTACTAGACTTTGATCTGATAATTAGACCCTCCACCTTAGTGTAAAGGCATAATAGGCAAATCCACATGAAATGAACCAGACTATACCTGGGAATTAAACTGCACTCTGGAGAAAGGTCTAGAGTGAAATTTGAAAGGATTTTATTTCATAGACCCAGAAGGAAGTATTATAATTTATGTAGCAAAAGCGTTAATTTGATTCTCAGTGCTTGCAAAAGGCAGATTTGCTCACCTGCTTCACGTCTGGAAGAAAATCTCAGGGCTCAGGATTAGGAAAATCCAGTTTCCCTATTCTGAGGCTCTATGCAGGATTCAGAGAAATCCAAGCAACTTGTTTGGATTTCTTTCCCAGGGCCAGAGATCACCCAGAAATGCAGCGGAGAGTATCAACCCTATACCCAGTTAAGCTGTCATTCAATAATAAGGGTGAAGCACAGATGTTTTCAAACATACAAAGACAACGTAGTTTACCATTCAAAAATGTTTCCTTAAAACAGGGTGGGAAGGATCTAGAGAGATAGAAGTAAGCAAAAAATTTGTAAATCCGCTTATAAAATTTAATGAGCTTATTACAATTAAGAAAAGTAATAGCTATATTTTTTTCATTTAAAAGAAAAGGTACAATTAAAATACTGCAGTAATAAAACAGTTGGAAACAGGAGATTTAGAAGGTAGTAAAAGCACTTAAAGATTCTTATTTTATTTAGGAATTCACAATGTGAAGACCAGATTGTGAACTTAACAAGAGCAATTCTTATATAATGGTGATTTTAAAAATAGTAATAAGTCTAATTGTAGTGAGTTCAGTACAAGACAATTTTTTCAATTCTATTTCTCTATAATCATGAGTTGATAAGTGGAAAAGAAGCTGGAAGAGCAGAAAGAGTATTGTGGTCCCCAGGAGTTTATATTTATTAATTTACTTGATGGACTGTATTATAGCATGTTTTTTTTACCCAAAGGTAGATGTGATTGCACTTAATTTTTTTAGAGATAGAAGAAGCAAGCTTAGAGAAAGCAGGGAGGGGTGTTTTGGAGATTTGGGGGGAGCAAGAAGAATGAGCTGTCTCAGAGAGAAGGAGAAAAGATTGATGAAAGATTCCTGGCAACGTGGCCAGACAGGCTGAGTGTTCCACCTGACACTGGAGAGGACAAAGTGAAAATCTGGCTGAAAGTCATGGCTGTGTGTTCTGCTCTGGTTGTGTTCAGCTGCTTGGATTCTGTCACTAATTAAGCAGATTGTTTAGCCATAGCTAAGGGTTTCAAGAACAGGTATACTATCGGGAGAAAAGGGAAAGAACACTGAGATTATCTACAAGGAATGGTTATTGTGAGACCAGGATATTTAAGCCAGGAAAAGAGGGAAGATCAAGAAAATGGTGGTACGATAATTAATGGCTTGGAGGGCTCCACGGTCGAACTAGAGAAAGTGAGCTGGAACACCAAGAGCTTGTGCTCGTAGAATAAGATGCTCACAATTAAGATTATGAAGGAAATGCTGCTGTTGACAAAGATCAGTTCTAGAATTTAACAATGGGAGGGGGTTTCTGAGGTGACTTGGTAGAAAAGAGCATTGGTAGGGAGAAAGTGCAGGGATGGAGGGGCCTGGGTGTAGGGTGCGTTGGTCTACATGAATGTTAGAGTCACCAAATACAATGACAGAAGTGATGGAGATGAAAGAGAAAGCCAGAGGCTAAACTCTTTCAGGAATAATAGGTAGTACGAGAGTCACAAGAAGGACCTGAGCTTCAAAGTAGGGGGAGGTGGTTAGTGAGGAAGGAGGAATGGTAGTCATGAAGTCATAATAAGGAAGAAGAAGACACATTTTCCATGTCTAGGCTTGGGAGTAAAGGACTGTGAGGGAAAATGGCCACCACTTAAGATGGCCAAAGGTAAAGCAATGTCCTTAAGGAGGAAACAGTTTTCAGTTAGAGTGTTAAAGTAAATGACCCATTGAGAGGAGAGAGATGTGGCCCTAACCACAGTCTCTATGGGGCACAACTGGGAGATTTGGGGGGAGTTGGAAATACCTCTAATGACCACAAAGTCGGACCTGGGATGAGACCTGAGGTGCACTGAGCTGCAGAGAATTATGAAATTAGCACTAATAATCTGTTAGGAGTATGTGAGTCAGTAGTTCTAATGATGGCATCTTTTGAGAAACGAGGCTGTATTGTACATAGCCAGAGGAGGGGTTTGGATGAACAAGCGGGAACCAGGGTAGAGCCCAAGTTGGGGAGGCAAAAGCAGGGCAGGGTATAGCAGTATTTCTAGATGGAGGCCTCAGCTAAAGGGACTGACAGTGGCCTGGATGTCCACAGAATGCCAGCCCACCTGACTTGGTGAACAGAATAATGAGCTTGTGATACAAAGCATGCATTGGCCTGGTGTGTTCTCTGTGTTGCATATTCCTCAGAATCTAGGATAACATTAAATGTTAAGTGTTTGGTGTTTGTGATGTAGAAATCTTTCTCTCCAATGGGAAACATGGTTAGTCCTAAAGTCTTTAGCCTCAGATCTTCTTTAAGGTACCTCGTGAATGGTATGAATCATGCACAATCCCAAAGTCACCTTTACTCCAATGGCTTTCACTCAAGTTATGTACCCTCACCTCCTTTCAGTTGCTGCTGGGAAATGATGGATGGCCAGAATAATTGAGATCCCCAAGGTAGCCCTGGCTGAGTCAATAGGCATGTAATATCTCAAGGCCAACAAATGACCAATTCATGGAAAGACTGGGTAGATTTCATCATGCTTCACACATCCAAGCTATGAGGAACCCATTTGTAGAATACTCTAGACCATTACTAATACCTCAGATCAAACCTTTAACAACTGAGATGAACTACCCTGGCACAAGAGATCATGTATGCATTCATCAGTTCAACACCTCTCCACACATGTCTTTTTGTTCTGGTTAGTCAAAAACTGTGACACACATGGGTCATGCTTTCAAGAAGGGGGGCGAGTTGTCCAATATCCTTTCCAGTGCTGCAAAGAAAGTACATCAGATCCTTTGCAGTGACCTGTGGATGCAAGGTGATGACAATCCAAAGACTGCTTGGCTGGAGACAGCAAACCAGTGTTAGTTGTTCATTTTAAAGGCCATTTTGCTCAGTCTTGGTTGAGTCAGCTAACAGGGACTCAATATTTTTCCTTATTTTCTCTGTGCTCATTAAATATGTAAAAGTTCATTTAGAATTTGTGCTCTCTGAGCTCTTATGCTGCAGAGAGTACATCCAAACCTCTGGAACATTCCAGGCACATGTGCTGGCTTGGCTAGAGAGCTCATGTTCTCTTAACTATGCCACGTGAAGCAAAACTTATGCTCAGTGATTTCCAGCTTGTCATTTTGCTCATTTCCTAGAGACTGTACATGCGTATCAAATCAATGGAGTTGCTTAAGATTTGCTGAATTCCTCCTCCTTATTTTTGACATTTTTATTTAAAAAGACAAAAAGTATTTGAGCCTTCTTATTCTTAGCTCTCCAAATCACTATCTTACAGCTTTTACATTTTCTTGTCTAATCCTTTCACTGGATTTAGGAAGGTGTCACTTATTTGGTTGAAATGCTAATAATTACCTTGGATGATGCAGATTTCATGATGTGTTAAAAATTCTCTTTGATCTGTCAACCTCTCTCTATGTATTTTGACATCAGCTGCAATGCGTGGTACACAATGAATATGTATATAGAATTTTCTCTGTCTCTCTCCGTCTCTGGCCCTCTCTCCTTTCCTCTCCAACATATACATGCATGCATGTCGGCATCCAAACTAACATAAGCGTGGACATATTCTTGGCAATAGACGGTTATACCAGAAATTGTGCAAGTCTCTCTGAAACTGGTAACAAAGCAAACAATTGAAAGAGTGTCAGAGAAAGGATGTTTACTATTTGTATCTGATAGGATCTAAGAAGGAAAGAGATGGCAAACTCAAACAAAAAAGTTTAATAAGTGTTTTCAACAAATGTGTGGGCAGGGTTTGGGGAAATCAATGCAGAGGAATGGCTGCCCTGGGGCTAACAGTCTTATCCTGAAGAAACAATAGGAGGGTGTAGTTAGCATTACCTGGTATGCAGCACGGGTGGTTGTTTAGAGAAGGCTGCCTGACAGGGCTTGTGGGACAGGAGTTGGGCATAGCCAGCCTGAAGTGACACAGCTGTGAGGACTCAGCTCCAGCCATCAGTGCTACTCATAGTGCCACCCCTTCGCCACACCTGACAGGGAGCCAGGGGTCAAGGGAGCCTCCTAGTATTCAGAGAGAGAGAAAAGGATCCACAGTGACAGGGGTGGTGCCCAGCACACTTTCCCTGCTCAGGGATTGTGTTCTGTTGTATCAGTTAGTTATTCGCTAACATCTTAATCTGGCTCTAAGAAGATTATGCCGTACTTGGTGCATTCAGATGAAATAACACTCAAGGTTACTGTCACCTGCAGAAGCAAGTTTACAAAAGAGAATTCCTGCCTTTCTCTGCTGTACTCAGGGTATCAGATCTGTTAGTAGTGCAAGACATCTCAGTAGCATGAAACCCCTAGTAGCCAAAGACTACTGTTGGTCTCTTGGCCTCTCATTTGGTACATCCAAATTTAGGATAGAAATTAATGTTCCCAACATGGTGTTCTCTTATTTCCAGCTGCATTACTTAGCACAAAGACATACCATCTGGCTATTCACACACACACACTCACAGTCTCATCACTTATGCTATTTCCATGGTTACTGGAAATAAGACCCAGGGCACTGGATACTCTACAATGACTAGAAGAATACTGAGTATATATTGAAACTCTGTCTCATCTTTATAAAGAAATACTGATTCCCAAAAGTAACCTCTCCTGTATTTGGAAAGTAGTCCAAAACCTGAGAAGAAGACCCTAAAAGTGATTTTTCTCTTTGTAACTAAGAAGTATGCACTCCCTAGCAAGAAATTTGCATTAAATTGGCAATGTGTTAAGGGAACATAGGAAGTTTATTTGTTTGTTTGTTGTTTTACTTTTCTGCCATAAATGCATTCATTTTTAAGACAGGCCAAATTTCACCCTGAATCAGAACAGCAAAAACTACTGAAGACAAATGCTATGGCTGTACCCAATCCCAGGGTCACAATGAAGAAATAAAGAACCTTCATTTGCTGTAATCTAACCACCTAAGGTGGTTTTGCTGTGGCCCCTGCCAGAGACTGGGGGGAGATGGAGACCACAGGAGGGTTCTCCTGGCTATTGATGCTAGATGAGCAAGTCTCAAAGTAAGTTCTGCTCATTGTTAGTGATGTCAACAGATGTTACATAAAAAAAGGAACCATAGTCAGGTTTGAGAAATGTCAGGTTCCATGATATTAAAATGAATTACTTTAATTGGGAACTTTGTGAATCTCCAAGAGACTGACATGGTACACACAAAATTATTCAAATTAATTTGACAATGGAGTCTTTTTTTTTTTTTTTTTTGCAGTACGCGGGCCTCTCACTGTTGTGGCCTCTCCCATCGTGGAGCACAGGCTCCGGACGCGCAGGTTCAGCGGCCATGGCTCACGGGCCCAGCTGCTCCGCGGCATGTGGGATCCTCCTGGACCGGAGCACGAACCCGCGTCCCCTGCATCGGCAGCAGCGGCAGGCGGACTCTGAACCACTGCGCCACCAGGGAAGCCCTGGAGTCCTTTTTTTAAATGAAACATCTAGGAAGGAATAATGTTGCCTGAAACATAGTTTGAAAAATAACAATCTGAATTTTTCTTATCCCTAATATGTGTGCCAAGAGCCTGCTCTTCAGAGGTAACCAAGATAAAGAAACCAACACTTACTGTGTGTGGAGCTAAAGATAGTGCTGTCAGAATCAACTTCTCAGAATATCTGAGATACAAGCATTTTGAAAGATGTCACTCATGAAACAAGGACAAAAATATGGGCAATGTGTGTAAATTTTATAAATGAATGGATTAAATTTTTAATTGAAGTATAGTTGATTTACAATATTATATTAGTTTCAGGTGTACAACATAGTGATTCGATATTTTTATAGATTATACTCCATATAAAGTTATTACAAAATGTTGGTTATATTCCCTGTGCTGTGTGTTACATCCTTGCATCTTACTTATTTTATAAGTAATAGTTTGTACCTCTTAAATACCCCACTCCTACCTTGCCCCTCTCCCCACTGGTAACTACTAGCTTGTTCTCTGTATCTGAGTCTGTTTCCATTTTATTATATTTATTTGTTTATTTTATTTTTTCTTCAACATATAAGTGAAAACATACAGTATTTGTCTTTCTCTGTCTTACCTATTTCATTAAGCATAATACCCTCCAGGTCCATCAGTGTTGTTGCAAATGGCAAAATTCCATCCTTTTATGGCTGAGAAATTTCCCATTTTATATATATATATATATATATATATAGAGAGAGAGAGAGAGAGAGAGAGAGAGAGAGAGAGAGGGAGGGAGAGAGAGGGAGGGAGAGAGAGGGAGGGAGAGAGAGGGAGGGAGAGAGAGGGAGGGAGAGAGAGGGAGGGAGAGAGAGGGAGGGAGAGAGAGGGAGATCACATTTTCTTTATCCATTCATCTTATGATGGACACTTAAGTTGCTTCCATACTGTGGCTATTGTAAATAATGCTGTGAGGAACATTGCGGGACATATATATTTTTGGTTTTTTGGTTTTTTGGTTTTTATACAGCAGTTTCTTATTAGTCATCCATTTTATGCACATCAGTGTATACACGTCAATTCCAATCGCCCAATTCATCACAACACCACCACCACCCCCGCCGTTTTCCCCCCTTGGTGTCCATACGTTTGTTCTCTACATCTGTGTCTCAATTTGTCCCCTGCAAACCGATTCATCTGTACCATTTCTCTCGGTTCCACATATATGCGTTAATATACAGTATTTTTCTCTTTCTGACTTACTTCACTCCATATGACAGTCTCTAGATCCATCCACGTCTCTACAAATGACCCAATTTCGTTCCTTTTTATGGCTGAGTAATACACCATTTTATATATGTACCACATCTTCTTTGTCCATTTGTCTGTTGATGGGCATTTAGGTTGTTTCCATGACCTGGCTATTGTAAATAGTGCTGCAATGAACACTGGGGTGCATGTGTCTTTTTGAATTATGGTTTTCTCTGGGTATATGCCCAGTAGTGGGATTGCTGAATAATATGGTAATTCTATTTGTAGTTTTTTAAGGAACCTCCATACTGTTCTCCATAGTGGCTGTATCAATTTACATTCCCACCAACAGTGCAAGAGGGTTCCCTTTTCTCCACACCCTGTCCAGCATTTGTTGTTTGTAGATTTTCTGATGATGCCCATTCTAACTGGTGTGAGGAGATACCTCATTGTAGTTTTGATTTGCATTTCTCTAATAATTAGTGATGTTGAACAGCTTTTCACGTGATTCTTGGCCATCTGTATGTCTTCTTTGGAGAAAAGTCTATTTAGGTCTTCTGCCCATTTTTGGATTGAGTTGTTTGTTTTTTTAATATTGAGCTGCATGAGCTTTTTATATATTTTGGAGATTAATCCTTTGTCCGCTGATTTGTTTGCAAATATTTTCTCCCATTAGAGGGTTGCCTTTTTGTCTTGTTTATGGTTTCCTTTGCTATGCAAAATCTTTTAAGTTTCATTAGGTTCCATTTGTTTTTGTTTTTATTTCCATTACTCTAGGAGGTAGATCAAAAAAGATCTTGCTGTGATTTATGTCACAGAGTGTTCTTCCTATGTTTTCCTCTAAGAGTTTTAGAGTGTCCAGTCTTACATTTAGGTCTCTAATCCATTTTGAGTTTATTTTTCTCTGTGGTGTTAGGGAGTGTTCTAATTTTATTCTTTTACATGTAGCTGTCCAATTTTCCCAGCACCACTTATTGAAGAGGCTGTCTTTTCTGCATTATATATTCTTGCCTCCTTTGTCATAGATTAATTGACCATAGGTGCATGGATTTATCTCTGGGCTCTCTATCTTGTTCCATTGATGTATATTTCAGTTTTGGGCCAATACCATATTTTCTTGATTACTGTAGCTTTGAGGTATAGTCTGAAGTCAGGGAGTCTGATACCTCCAGCTCCATTTTTTTCCTTCAAGACTGCTTTGGCTATTCAGGTTCTTTTGTGCCTCCATACAAATTTTAAGATTTTTTTGTTCTAGTTCTGTAAAAAATGCCATTGGTAATTTGATAGGAATTGCATTGAATCTGTAGATTGCTTGGGGTAGTATAGTCATTTTTACAACATTGATTCTTCCAATCCAAGAACATGGTATCTATCCATCTGTTTGTATAATCTTTAATTTCTTTCATCAGTGTCTTATAGTTTTCTGCATAAAGGTCTTTTGTTTCCCTAGGTAGATTTATTCCTAGGTATTTTATTCCTTTTCTTGCAATGGTAAATGGGAGTGTTTCCTAAATTTCTTTTTCAGATTTTTCATCATTAGTGTATAGGAATGCAAGAGATTTCTGTGCATTAATTTTGTATCCTGCTACTTTACCAAATTCATTGATTAGCTCTAGTAGTTTTCTGGTGACATCTTTAGGATTCTCTATGTATAGTATCATGTCATCTGCAAACAGTGACAGTTTTACTTCTTCTTTTCCAATTTGTATTCCTTTTATTTCTTCTTCTCTGATTGCAGTGGCTAGGACTTCCAAAACTATGTTGAATAATAGTAGTGAGAGTGGACATCCTTGTCCTGTTCCTGATCTTAGAGGAAATGCTTTCAGTTTTTCACCATTGAGAATGATGTTTGCTGTGGGTTTGTCATATATGGTCTTTATTATGTTGAAGTAGGTTCCCTCTATGCCCACTTTCTGGAGAGTTTTTATCATAAATGGATGTTGAAATTTGTCAAAAGCTTTTTCTGCACCTATTGAGGTGATCATATAGTTTTTATTCTTCAGTTTGTTAATATGGTGTATCACATTGATTGACTTGTGTATATTGAAGAATCCTTGCATCCCTGGGATAAATCCCACTTGATCATGGTGTATGATCCTTTTAATGTGTTGTTGGATTCTGTTTGCCAGTATTTTGTTGAGGATTTTTTCATCTATATTCATCAGTGATATTGGTCTGTAATTTTCTTTTTTTGTAGTTTCTTTGTCTGGTTTTGGTTTCAGGGTGATGGTGGCCTCATATAATGAGTTTGGGACTGTTCCTTCCTCTGCAACTTTTTGGAAGAGTTTGAGAAGGATGGGTGTTAGCTATTCTCTAAATATTTGATAGAATTCACCTGTAAAGCCATCTGGTCCTGGACTTTTGTTTGTTGGAAGATTTTTAATCACAGTTTCAATTTCATTACTTGTGATTAGTCTGTTCATATTTTCTATTTCTTCCTGGTTCGGTCTTGGAAGTTTACACCTCTCTAAGAATTTGTCCGTTTCTTCCAGGTTTCCATTTTATTGGTATAGAGTTGCTTGTAGTAGTCTCTTAGGATGCTTTGTATTTCTGTGGTGTCAGTTGTAACTTCTCCTTTTTCATTTCTAATTTTATTGATTTGAGTCCTCCCCCTCTTTTTCTTGATGATTCTGGCTAAAGGTTTATCAATTTTGTTTATCTTCTTAAAAATCCAGCTTTTATTTTTATTGATCTTTGCTATGTTTTTCTTTGTTTCTATTTCATTTATTTCTGCTCTGATCTTTATGATTTCTTTCCTTCTCCTAACTTTGGGTTTTGTTTGTTCTTCTTTCTCTAGTTCCTTTAGGTGTAAGTTTAGACTGTTTATCTGAGATTTGTCTTGTTTCTTGAGGTAGGCTTGTATAGCTATAAACTTCCCTCTTAGAACTGCTTTTGCTGCATCCCATAGGTTTTGGATCATCGTATTTTCATTGTCATTTATCTCTAGGTATTTTTTGATTTCCTCTTGATTTCTTCAGTGATCTCTTGATTATTTAGTATGTATTGTTTAGCCTCCATGTGTTTGTGTTTTTTATGTTTTTTTCTCTGTAATTGATTTCTAATCTCCAAGGGTTGTGGTCAGAAAAGATGCTTGATGTGATTTCAATTTTCTTAATTTACTGAGGCTTGATTTGTGACCCAAGATGTGATCTATCCTAGAGAATGTTCTGTGCACACTTGAGAAGGAAGTGTAATCTGCTGTTTTTGGATGGAATGTCCTATAAATATCAATTAAATCTATCTGGTCTATTGTGTCATTTGAAGCTTGGGTTTCCTTATTAATTTTCTGTTTGAATGATCTGCCAGTTGGTGTAAGTGGGGTGTTAAAATCCCTCACTATTATTGTGTTACTTTTGATTTCCTCTTTTATAGCTGTTAGCAGTTGCCTTAAGTATTGAGGTGCTCCTATGTTGGGTGCATATATATTTATTATTGTTATATCTTCTTCTTGGATTGATCCCTTGATCATTATGTAGTGTCCTTCCTTGTCTCTTGCAACATTCTTTATTATAAAGTCTATTTTATCTGATATGAGTATCGCTACTCCAGCTTTCTTTTGATTTACATTTGCATGGAATATATTTTTCCATCCCCTAACTTTCAGTCTGTATGTGTCCCAAAGTCTGAAGTGGGTCTCTTGTAGACAGCATATGTATGGGTCTTGTTTTTGTATCCATTCAGCAAGCCTGTGTCTTTTGGCTGGAGCATTTAATCCATTCACATTTAAGGTAATTATCAATATGTATGTTCCAATTACCATTTTCTTATTTGTTTTGGATTTGGTTTTGTAGGTCCTTTTCTTCTCTAGTGTTTCCCACTTAGAGAAGTTTCTTTACCATTTGTTGTAGAGCCAGTTTGGTGGTGCTGAATTCTCTTAGCTTTCACTTGTCTGTAAAGCTTTTAATTTCTCCATCAAATCTGAATGGGATCCTTGCCGGGTAGAGTGATCTTTGTTGTAGGTTCTTCCCTTTCATCACTTTAACTATATCATGCCACTCCCTTCTGGCTTGTAAAGTTTCTGCTGAGAAATCAGCTGTTAGCCTTATGGGAGTTCCCTTGTATGTTATTTTGTTTTTCCTTTGCTGCTTTCAGTAATTTTTCTTTGTCTTTAATTTTTGCCAATTTGATTACTATGTGTCTCAGTGTGTTTCTCCTTGGGTTTATCCTGTATGGGACTCTCTGCGCTTCCTGGACTTGGGTGGTTATTTCCTTTCCCATGTTAGGGAAATTTTCGATTATTATCTCTTCAAATATTTTCTCTGGTCATTTCTCTCTCTCTTCTCCTTCTGGGACCCCTATAATTTGAATGTTGTTGCGTTTAATGTTGTCCCAGAAGTCTCTTAGGTGGCCTTTATTTCTTTCCATTCTTTCTTCTTTATTCTGTTCTGCAGTAGTGAATTCTACCATTCTGTCTTCTAGGTCACTTATCCGTTCTTCTGCCTCAGTTATTCTGCTATTGATTCCTTCTAGTGTATTTTTCATTTCTTGTAGATGTTTATTAAACATTTCTTGCATCTTCTCAACCTTTGCTTCCATTCTTTTTCCGAGGTCCTGGATCATCTTCACTATCATTATTCTGAATTCTTTTTCTGGAAGGTTGCCTATCTGTACTTCATTTAGTTGTTTTTCTGGTGTTTTATCTTGTTCCTTCGTCTGGTACATAGCCGTCTGCCTTTTCATCTTGTCTATCTTTCTGTGAATGTGATTTTTGTTCCACAGGCTGCACGATTGTATTTCTTCTTGCTTCTGCTGTCTGCCCTCTGGTGGATGAGGCTATCTAAGAGGCATGTGCAAGTTTGCTGATGACAGGGACTGGTGGTGTGTAAAGCTGGCTGTTCCTCTGCTGGACAGAGTTCAGTAAAACTTTAATCCCCTTGTCTGCTGATGGGTGGGGCTGTGTTCCCTCTCTGTTGGTTGTTTGGCCTGAGGGAACCCAACACTGGAGCCTGCCCGGGCTCTTTGGTTGTGCTAATGGTGGACTCTGGGAGGGCTCACACCAAGGAGTACTTCCCAGAACTTCTGCTGCCAGTGTCCTTGTCCTCACAGTGAGACAGAGCCACACCCCCACCTCCGCAGGAGACCCTCCAACACTAGCAGGTAGGTCTGGTTCAGTCTTCTATGGGGTCACTGTTCCTTCCCCTGGGTCCTGATGTGCCCTCTATTTTGTGTGCGCCCTCCAAGAGTGGAGTCTCTGTTTCCCTCAGTTCTGTTGAAGTCCTGCAACCAAATCCCACTAGCCTTCAAAGTCTGATTCTCCAGGAATTCCTCCTCCCGTTGATGGACACCCAGGTTGGGAAGCCTGACGTGGGGCTCAGAACCTTCACTCCGGTGGGTGTACTTCTGTGATATAAGTGTTCTCCAGTTTGTGCGTCACCCACCCAACAGTTATGGGATTTGATTTTATTGTGATTGCACCCCTCCTACCGTCTCATTGTGGCTTCTCCTTTGTCTTTGGATGTGGGGTATCTTTTTTGGTGAGTTCCAGTGTCTTCCTGTCAATGATTGTTCAGCAGTTAATTGTGATCCTGCTGTTCTCACAAGAGACAGTGAGAGCACATATTTCTACTCCGCCATCTTGAACCAATCTCTCCTATCTTTTTGAAGTATTGTTTTTGTTTCCTTTGGTTATATACCCAGGACTGTAACTGCTGGATCAGATGGTTGTTCTATTTTAATTTTTTGAGGAATATCCAAACTGTTTTCTATAGTGGCTATACCAATTTACATTCCCTCTTTCTCCCTATCCTAGTCAATATTTATAATTTGTCTTTTTGACAGTAGCCATTCTGACAGGTGTGAAGTGATATTGCATTTTGGTTTTGATTTGCATATTCCTCATGATTATTGATGTTGAACATCTTTTCATATGTCTGTTGGCCATCTGTATGTCTTCCTTGTAGAAAGATCTATTCAGGTATTCTGAGCATTTTTAATTGGGTTGTTTGTTTTTTTGAAATTAAGTTGTATGATATATTTATATATTTTGGATATTAACCCCTTGTTAGACACATTAATTGCAAATATCTTTCCCCATTAAGTAGTTTGTCTTTTCATTTCATTGATGATTTCCTTTATTGTGCAAAAGCTTTTAAGTTTAATTAGGTTCCATTTGTTTCACTTTGTTTTTATTTATTTTGCCTTAGGAGACAGATCAAAAAACAAAAATACTGCTAAGACTTATATCAAAGAATGTACTGCCCATGTGTTCTTCTAAGAGTTTTATGGTTTCAGGTCACACAATTAGATCTTTATTCCAGTTTAAGTTTATTTTTGTACACAGTGTGAGAAAATATTCTAATTTCATTCTCTTACATGTAGCTGTCCAGTTTTCCTAACCCCACTTATTGAAGAGACTGTCTTTTCGCCATTGTATATTTCTGCCTTCTTTTCACAGATTAATTCACCATATGTGCATGGGTTTATTTCTGGGCTCTCTATTCTTTTTCATTGATCTATGTGTCTGTTTTTGTGCTAATACCATACTTTTTTGATTACTGTAGCTTTTGTCATATAGTCTGAAGTCAGGGAGCATGATGCCTCCAGCTTTGTTCTTTTTTTTCAAGATAGCTTTGGCTTGCCAGGGTCTTTTGTGTTTGCTACAAATTTTAGGATAATTTGTTCTAGTTTTGTGAAAAATATCATGGGTATTTTGATAGGGATTACATTGAATCTATGGATTGCTTTAGGTAGGATGGACACTTTAACAATACTAATTCTTCCAATCAATGAGCATGGGCTATCTTTCCATTTCTTTGTGTCATCTTCAGTTTCCTTCATCAGTGTCTTAGAGTTCAGAGTATAGGTCTTTCACCTCATTGAGTAAGTTTGTTCCTAGGTATTTTCTTCTTTTTGATGCCACTATAAATGGGATTGTTTTCTTGCTTTCTCTTGGTTCATTTTAGTGTATAGAAAAGCAACAGATTTCTGTATATTAATCTTGTATCCTGCAACCTTGCTGAATTCATTTATTCTAACAGTTTTTGTTGTTGTTGTTGGAGACTTGAGGGTTTTCTATATATAGTATCATATTATCTGCAAATAATTACAGTTTTACTTCTTCCCTTCCAATTAGGATGCCTTTTATTTGTTTTTATTTTCTGATTGCTGTGGCTAGGACTTTAACAGTACTATGTTAAACAGAAATGGTGAGAGTGAGCATGCTTGTCTTGTTACTGATTTTAGAGGAAAAGCTTTCAGTTTTTCACCATTGAGTATAATGTTAGTTGTGGGTTTGTCATAAATTGCCTTTATTATGTTGAGATATGTTCCCTCTATACCAACTTCGTTGAGAGTTTTTATCATGAAAGGTGTCTTATTTATAGTATAGTTGTATGGATTTGGTATAAGGGTAACAGTGGCCTTGTAGAATGAATTTGGGAGAGTTCCCTCCTCTTCAATTTTTTGGATTAGTGTGAGAAGAATAAGTGTTAACTCTTCCTTATATGTTTGGTAGAATTCCTTTGTGAAGCTGTCTGGCCCTGGACTTTTGTTTTGGGGAGTTTTTTGATTACTGATTCAATTTCAATACTATTAATCAGTCTGTTCAGATTACTTATTTCTTCCTGATTCAGTTTGAAATACTGTATATTTCTAGGAGTTTACCCATTTCTTCTAGGTTGTCCAATTTGTAGTCATATATCTATTTATAGCATTCTCTTATGATTGTATTTCTGTGATACTGGCTGTAATTTCTCCTCTTTCATTTCTTATCTTGTTTATTTTGGTCCTGTCCCTTTTTTTCTTAATGAGCTTGGCTAAAAGCTTATCAATTTTGTTTGAAAAAATCCAGCTCTTTGTTTCTCTGATCTTTTCTATGATTTTCTATGATTTGTTTGGTCTCTAGTTTATTTCTTTCCTAGTCTTTATTATTTCCTTCCTTCTTCTGACTTTGGACATAGTTTTTTTCTTCTTTTTCTAATTCATGTAGATGGTAAGTTGAGTTGTTTATTTGAGATTTTTCTTGTTTCTTGAGTTATGCCTGTATTGCTGTAAACTTCCCTCTTCAAACTGCTTTTGCTGCACCCCCTAGATTTTGGAAAGTTGTGTTTTTATTTTCATTTGTCTCAAGGTATTTTCTGATTTCCTCTTTGATTTCTTCATTGACCCATTGATTTTTTAGTTGCATATTGTTCAGTCTCCATTTATTTGTGATTTTCCCATTTTCCTTTTTGTAATTGATTTTTAGTTTCACACCATTGTAGTAGAAAGAGAAACAATGCAATTTCTGTCCTCTTAAATTTGTTGAGACTTGTTTTGGGCCTAGCATGTGATCTATTCTGGAGACTGTTCCATGTGCATTTGAAAAGAGTATGTATTCTGCTTTTTTTAGAAGCAATGTCCTGTAGATATCTATTAAGTTCTACTGATATAATGTGTCATTTAAGGCCATTGTTTCCTTATTGATTTTCTCTCTGGATGATCTGTTCACTGATGTAAGTGGGGTGCTAAAGCTCCTACTATTATATGTCAATTTCTCTCTTTATGTCTGTTAATACTTTATATATTTAGGTGCACCTATATTAGGTGCATATATGTTAATGGGTGTTATATCCCCTTCTTTTATTGATCCCTGTATCATTATGTAATGTATTTCTTTGTCTTTTTTATAGACTTTGTTTTAAAGTATACTTTGTCTGATATGAGTATTGCTAACCCAGCTTTCTCTTCATTTCCATTTGCCATCCTCTCACTTTCAATCAATTCTCACTTTCAACAACTCTGAAGTGAGTTCTTTTAGGCAGCATATAGATGATTCTTGTATTTTTTATCCAGCCAGCCATCCTATGTCTTTTGATTGAAACATTTAGCCCATTGATATTTAAAATGCAACCAATGATAGGTATGTACTTACTGCCATTTTGTTATTTGTTTTCTGATTGTTTTTGTAGCTCTTCTCTGTTCTTTTCTTCTTCTTTTAGTCTCTTCCCTTGTGGTTTGATTTTCTTTAATGTTATGTTTTTGTTCCTTTCTCTCTAGTTTTTGTGTATCTATTGTAGGTTTTTGATTTGTGTTTACCATGTAGTTTATATATGTTGACCTATAACTATATCTATTTGTTTTAAACTGTTAGTCACTTAAATTCAACACATTCTAAGAGATCTATGTTTTTTACTACACCTCCTCCATATTTTGTGTTTTGATGTCATATTTTACATCTTCATGTCTATACCTTAACTGTTTATTGTAGTTATAGTTCATTTTACAATTTTGTCTTTTAACCTTTACACTAGCTTACTTAAGTGGTTGATCCACAGCCTTTAATATGTATTTGTTTTTACCATTGGGACTTTTTCCCTCCTATAATTTCTTATATCCCATTGTAGCCTTTTCTTTTTCACTTAAAGAAGACTCTTTAATACTTCTCAGGAAGTCAGTTTAGTATTGATTAAATTTTTTAAGTTTTTGCTTGTCTGAGTATCTTTTTATCTTTCCTTCAATTGTGAGTAATAACCTTGCTGAATAGAGTATCCTATGTTGTAAGTTTTTTCTTTCAGCACTTTAAATATATTATGTCACTCCCTTCTAGCCTGTCTTTAGAAGTTTCTCCTTATCTTTAAATTTTTCCATTTTAATTATGATATGTTTTGTTTGGGTCTCTTTGGGTTCATCTTGTTTGGAACTCTCTGTGCTTCTTATACCTTGATATCTGTTTCCTTCTTAAAATTTTGGAAGTTTTCAGCCATAATTTTATCAAATACATTTTCTACACCTTTCTCTCTCTTCTCCTTCTGGGACACCCTATAATGCCAATGTTAGGTACCCTTGATGTTGTCCAAGAGGTCACTTAAACTATTTTCATTTTTTAATTCATTTTTCTTTTTGCTGTTCTGAGTGAATGATTTCTATTTTTCTATCCTCCAGATTGCTTTTATTTTTTTTCAAGATTTATTTATTTATTTATTTATTTAATTTATTTTTGACTGTGTCAGGTCTTACTGCCCATATGTAACCAGACTTTTGAAGCCTCTTGTCCATTACCAGCACCTGGTCAATCCCAGTGCTGAAGAGAAAGAGGGGCACTGTCAGGCCTATAAAGAAAATTTCCATGAGGGCCTTCCAGGAGTGAAAGGCTCTGAGGCTTCAGGAAAGAATGTTCTAAAGATACTTCCACCACATGTCTTTTCCTACTAATCCTCAGGTCCTCATAAACAAGGAAACTTAAAGCTCTTTAAATCTTCTATTTTTCTAAAATTAAAAACACAATGAAATGTCTTTAACTTGCTCCGTGTGTCTGAATGCACAATTGGTTTAAGAAGACTTGAGATTGGGAAGCACATGTTGCAATGACTGCAAGGCCCATGCTTGGGGGGATGGGGGGAGAGGGGGACGGGATTGAGGAGGTACCGGACAGAACATGGTTTGGTGGGTAGGGGCAGGGCTCTGAGGGGTTGTGGGATTCCCACCTGCTGAAGCAGATGCCACACTGCAGTCTGAAGATTCTTCATCTGGGAGTAAGTGCTGGGGTCTCAGCTATGCCTGAGAAGAGCTTGATGAAAAAGGAGAATTGAACACCCAGAGCTACACAGGACTGTGTGCACAAGGCATTTCCTGATAACTCTGAGGCTGATGCAGATTTGTTTTAGAATGACTTTGTTTAGCTGTCAATATTTTAATTCATTCAAAAAAGTTGAGATCAAGATGGCAGAGTAGCAGGATGTTGGGCTCACCTCTCCTTAAGAACACATCAAAACTACAACTACATATAGAGCAACTCTCACTGAGATTGACCTGGGAACTAGAAAAACAAGTCTTCTACAACCAAGGCTGTAAAGAATGATCCACATGGAGTTTGGTAGGAAGGGGGGAGAAGCAATATGATTGGGACACACACCCGTAGTGGGGGACACAGAAGAGGAGGGGGATATCACAGGCTCCAAGGTCCTCCCTGGGGAGCAAGAGTTTGAGCCACATATTAGACACCTTAGCCCTAGGGTCAAATACCAAGAAGACAAACCCCCTTAGCCAGTTTGAAAACCAGTGGGGCTTACTGGAGGGTGGTACAAAACTGAGACTCCACACTTGAAGAGCATGTGCATAGTCTTGCTTACTCCTGGTCACAGCATGGAGGCAGCAAATTGAAAACTGCCTGGGGCTCTGGCTGGCTTGCCAGGACTGCCCCAGCATGCCCCCAGGCCTGCAGTGGACTCCTGCTCCAGCCGTTTTTGCTCCAGTGTTGCTCTCCACTAGGGTGGAGGCTGTCATTATCAATGAGAGTACTCACACTTGGAGGGAATGGAGCTGACATAGATCCTGTCCCTGCCTCTGATCAGGGATGAGGTAGCCATTGCCAGCAGGAGCATCCCTGTGCACAGTTGGGAGGGGGCAGGTCCAGCTCAGTAGTGTGGCACCAACCCTTCCAGCCCTCACCCAGCCTCTATCCAAGGCATGTACAAGGGGGGAGTAAGTAAAACCAGCACAGAAGTGCAGCCCCAAGCCCTCAGACCCCTGCCACTACTCCAACAAAGGCAGAGACTACCATCACACACATGGGAGAAATGCAACTCCCTAAGGGTTTCTGCTTCAGCCCATTGAGCCTTTCCCCCAATAGGGCAGTGACAGTCATTGAGCATAGGAGAAGCCCCAGGAAGAAACTGGCTCTTGCTCTAGCCCCTCCAACTCCAACCCTACCTCCCATCAAGGTGGTAGCTGACAGCAATACCCAGGGGAAGACACAGCCTGTGCTCACTTCAGGTTCAGCTCTCCCACCAAAGCCACTGGGCATATGCACACTGCATAAGGATGCTCTCACACAAGGACATACATTCATGACTGGTATAGGTAACTGCTTCACCCAATTTCATAAAGACAGAGAAAGTTAAACAAAATGAGAGGATAGGTGAGAATATGTTTCAAATGAAAGAAAAAGAAAATGACCCTGAAAAATATCTCTAATGAAACAGATAATTTACCTGATAGAGTTCAAAGCAATAGTAAGAGGAATGCTAACTGAACTGGGAAAAGAATAGATGAACGCAATGAGATATTAACAGAAAACTAGAAAAATATAAAAAAGAACCAGTCAGAGATGAACAATACAATAACTGAAACAAAAAATACACAAGAGGAAATTAACAGCAGATTAGGTGATACAGAAGAACATAAAAGTAGGGCTTCACTGGTGGTCCAGTGGTAAAGAATCTGCCTTACAATGCAGGGGACATAGGTTCGATCCCCAGTCAGGGAACTGAGATCCCATATGCTGCGGGGCAACTAAGCCTGCATGCCGCAACTACTGAGCTCACACGCCTCAGCTAGAAAGCCTGCGTGCCACAAACTGCAGAGCCCAGGTGCTGTGTAACCCATGCACCACGTCTACAGAGCCCATGCGCCCTGGAGCCTGTGCACCACCACTAAAGAAGAGAAAACTCACACGCCACAACTAGAGAGAAACCTCTGCATCACAATGAAGAGCCCGCGAACTGCAACAAAAGATCCCGCATGCTTCAACAAAGATCCCTTTATAGAAAATGCGGTGAGAGTACAAGTGAAGGAATGAGAAACTCAACATTGAGTTATGGGTAAGACTTCCTCAAAATGTGAATGTTTAGATGCAGCATAGAGCCCCTAGCATTTCATGAGGCTAAAGGAAGGCAGACGTGCCCCTGGGAGTGCAGAGAATATAGGTCAGGGGTGAAACATGTTGAAGAAAAGGGAAGGAAGGCAGCTGGAGAAGAGGCGTATGGTAAAGCCAGTTACCCACATGAGCAACTGTAGTGAATTCTGCAGGGAACCTGGAACTAATAAGGAACAGTCATCTTGAAGAGAGCTGGGGTATTTATATAGTCTTGGGATGCAGGCTACTGGAGAGTGTGGTGGAGCCTGGGCTACCATTTGAAAGACAGAAGAGCCTTTGGCTCGGCTTTGGAGAATTCTTGCAGCCTCATACAGGCAGGCGCTGGCAGTCACAGATTAGTGGATCTTTCTGAATAATGAAGCCCAAAAGATTTGGGCAGTGCGAAGACAGGTTCTGCTACACAGGGTTGTTGGGGGAGCAGTTCCAAAGGTTTCAGCAGGTGACCTGGATGAAAGAGTCAACTAGTGAGAATGTGGAAAAAGAAGAAGAAGTGATAACAGAAAGTCTAGCTGAAGTGGATAGTTCTGGTATAGCCAAAGGAGAGACTACAGAGAAAGAAGCAAGTTTAAAGAAACGACAAGTTAAGTTTTGGACTTTTGTGTCTGTGCTAAAACTGAATGGTTATATTTAGTAAGCAATTTGGATTATGAAATGGTTGCTGAGGTCTTAAGTATGTAAAAAGTCACAGAGCCTGAAATGAGAAGAGAAGAAGAAAGTCAAGGGCATTCTATTGGTGTCTCTATTGTCAAACATAATTCTCTGCAATAGGTCTGTGGCTGAAGAGAGATAGACACATATTAACTAGAGAAAATATAATAATATTGAGCTTCATGCCATCAGCACTACTCTGTGCCATGGAGATGTTTGTTGTGTTGACAGGGAATGAAGCTGTTAAGACTTCAAGAGAAGGAGAGGACTGAAGAACACTGCTTTTAAATTTGTTTTCTAGGAGATTCATGTTATGTTGCTAATCAACAGTTCTGCTTTGACAGTTTTCATTTCCTATAAATATAGATCCCAATAAGAGTGTCCAATGTTTCCTGACTCAAATCCAGAAGGAGCAGGTGTGTTCACTGGGTGAGTCATGCTATTAGCAGCCAAGACTAGGACACGGCTGCAGAGGCACTTAAGGGAATAAAAGCAAGCTAGAAGGAGGGCCAGGCTTCTGAGATCACAGTTATTTGGAATTTGGGGATTCTGTTAGGTGTGGTTCTTGTTTTTCATTTCTGCTAAAAACAATAGCACCATCCGGTGTTCCACGGAAATTTTCTACATAAATAGATGAATATTTTTTTATTGTTAGACATTCTATTGATAGACATTTAAGCTGTTTCCACATTTGACTGTGGATTAAAAAATGAGAGAGAGATGGAGATAAAAACAATGAAATATTATTCAGCTTTTAAAAGAAAGAAATCCTACCACATATGACAATATGAATGAACCAAGAGGACATTGTGCTAAGTGAAATAAGCTAATCACAGGACAAGTACTTTATGAGTCCACTTAAATGAGAAGCAGAGAGTGACATACTAGTTGCCAGGGGCTGGAGGAGGGGGAATGGGGAGCTGCTGTTTGATGGGTATAAAATTTCAATTATACAAGATGAATGAGCCCTAGCGATCCACTGTATAACACTATGCGTGTGGTTAACCATACTGTACTGTGCCCTTAAACATCTATTAAATGAGTAGATCTTATATTGTTTTTACCATAATCAAATAAAAGAAATAGATGAATATTTGATCAATCTAAAGACCTTTCTTATTTCCTTCAAATTCACAAGATACGTGTGCACTGATATGTTGTCCATACCAGTTTCCAAGTCAAAATACCCACTTTATCCAAAGCACCTCGGAGGAAGCTCTTTCATAAAGAAGTAACATATACATGTAACTATGTTAAGGACACTTCATTCTAAATAAATACATTGACAAATTAGTTATCATAATGATGAAAACACATGTAATTTCACGTTTCATTTGAAAGTCTCTGTCTTAAAACAGTGATGCAAGAGAGTCTTAAAATACTTTTGGATATAACAGTAGTTTCTGGGGCTAAGGTTTATGTTCATCAATCTTGTAAATCACAAAGTTATGTTTAGACAATTAAAACAAAGTTGCTACAGTGGCAGGCCTAGAAATAGAAGGAGGAATTTGGACTGCTTTCTCAAATGATTTTGTTCATTAATAAGAACATACTCATATAACAGGAAAATAGGCTGTGCATTCTGATTTAGGACACTGTTTAAAAGTTATATTCTGTAGTTAACACAGACTTTCAATATTATTGCAATCTGATTAAAATGCTAAATAAAAATGGGATTTTTTTTTTAAACTATACTGCTAGGAAAATGCTAAACCCAAAATAGAGGCAACACCACAGTAAAGAGCTATGCTGGATGAAACACTGAGTCACATTTGTGGGAAGTATAAACGTGGTTTCATGTTAAGAGGGTCATATTAATCATCACCCTTCTGGATTCTATCCTACCCCCTAAATAGTTTTTATTCCCCTGCCCTTCAGCTCTGCCTTTCCCACAGGGTCCCTGGCACCAGACACGTGACAGTTGAGGCTGCTGGGCTGTTGACCCCTGTGCAGCAGCTGTTCTTGCCACAAAGAGAAGGAGGCTGCTAGGTTGAATCAGGACCTGCCCAGTGCAAGTCTCTCTGAAACAGTAGAGCTGATGTCATTCTTCCTGCAAAAGAGGTCACTAGAGACACAGTAAGATGACAGCAGCTTTCAGGGGCTATATGACAATTTTCCCTGACCACACATCCCTGTTATATATCAGAAAGCAAACTTGTTCATCCGGATGAACAAAGGACATAGAAAAGGATAATGATTCATTCCATTTATTCCCAGCTCTTTTTACTGTGTGACCAAGGCTTTCACTCATTCCTTTTCTTCTATGTGCGTTTCACCCTAGAGAGAATTTCTGAGACTAGATGGACTTTAGTGAAGGTCCTAGAAAACTGTGTTAGATATTAATATCATTATTTTTAAATAATGTGCATAATAATGTTTCATTTATGATAATTAAACTGTTCATGAAAAGTTGCAAACTAAATAGTTATATGACTTTTGGTGGGAGATTGTACTGTTGCTCAGAAAATATTTATTCCCTTTGTCACACCTCCAATCTGCCCCTGAAAGATGGACATTCTTGTCCCCTGAATGATGGACTGAATGACTTGTTTTGGCTTATTGGATTGTGAGTGGAGGTGGATTTGCCTCTCTGAGCAAAGACATAAACACACTTGCTTGTTTTGGCTCACTCTGTGTGCTCCTGCTGTCTGGCCCAGATAGTCATTCTTCCTTCAGTCTGAAAATGTACAAGAATCAGATCTCTGCATGCCTGCAGCCTGCAGTAGAACTGGCAGAGCCTATCTGCAAACCCAGGAGTGAGAAGTAAAGAAATGCTGCTTATTTTAAGTCATTGAGAAAGGGAGTTGTTTGTTGCCACAGCAAAAGCTGACTAATACTTGTTTGTGCAATGACTTACAATATCATTTCAGAGTGTACTTTTTATTTTGCTGAACTTCAATTGGCAGTTATCAGCTAGCTATTACCACAATAATGCTGTATGACAAACAACCACAAAATTTCAGTAACATACAAAATTATAGATATCTCAGGCATTTATGTATTGAATGAAGAAAACAAGCATAGGGTGGGCTTGACTGGGTGAATTGGCTGGGGTAGCTCTGTACCATGTGTCTGACATCCAATTCCTGAGCCAGGAGCTTATCCCAGGTGTGAGAGCCCAATTTGTGCAACCACTCTTCAGGCCTCTGCTCTGTAATGAATGCTAACATCCCAAGTCAAATGACCAAGCTGACATCAATGACTCTAAGTAGAATAAACTCAAAAGGATCCACACCAAGACACATCATAATCAAACCTAACAAAAGACAAAAGCAAAGAGAGAATCTTGAAAGAAGCTACTCATCATGTACAAAGGACCCTCAATAACATTATTGGCTGACTTATCATCTGATACAATGGAGGTCAGAAGGCAGTAGAATGACGTTCAAATTGCCGAAAGAAAAAATAAACTGTTGGGGAGGAATTCTATATTCAGCAAAACTACCCTCCAAAATGAAGGAGAAATTAAGGCATGCTGAGATAAGAAATAACCTGAAAGGATCTTTCACTGACAAATCCTCTCTATAAGAGATACCAAAGGGAGTGCATCAAGTTGAAATGTAAGAACACTGAACAATAACTCAAATCTACACTAAGAAATAAACAGCACTGATAAAGGTAACTACATAGGTAAAAATAAAAGACAGCATAAATGTACTTATTGTTTTTAACTTCTTTTTTTCCTATCTGATTTACAAGAACACTGCATAAAGCAATAATTATAAATCTAAGTTGATGGACACACATTGTGTAAATACGTTATCTGTAACAATAACAGGGTAAAGGCTGGGGAAGGAACATAGATATATATAGCAGGAACGTTTTTATAGACTATGGAAATTAAGTTGGTCAGGTTCCAAGAATTAGGATATGGACATCTTTGGGGGCCATTATGCACCCAGTAACATCAGGCACCAGTGATTTTGAGATATCCCTGAAAATTACTAAAGTACAACCAGGGTTGAGAACTACCCAGGTAGGGTGCAGGGCGCTCACATCTAATGATGTGTTCAAGTCGCCCAGGGACTTCATACAATCACAGATTCTGTGACTGTGTCCCTGCCAGAATCAGGATTTCTGAGGGTGGGGACTGAGCCTGTCATTTTTTTAAAGTTCTCCCACATGATTTTTATGTACTTCTTGGGTTGTAAACCACCTGAGTGGAGTCATCAGCAGTCCCATGAGCCCCAGGCACCACACTGTGTAGTATCCTGAGAAGCTTCTAGAAATCCCTGGGATTCTTGGTCACATTCAGAGGTCAGAGCCCCAGCTAGAACTGCACACAGACTTCCTCAGGAATCTGTCTTTTTGGCAGAACATTTCAAGTCATTCTGATGTGCATGGAAGTGTGACCCCCTGCCCTGTGGAGGGTGGCAAGGGGCCTGGAGGTGGACAGTAGCTGTGGCAGATGAGACCACTTTTGTGGAAAGCTGACAAATGCTCCCAAGGAGACAGAGGGCATGTATAAGGGCTTTGCTTAAGATTGAGCTCTTAAAGGAAGTGATTTTTTTCAGAGTCAAACTCAGACACCAAACGGAGAACAGTTTGGAGATATGCTAGGGCTGCCATACACAATACCACAGGCTGCGGTGGGGTGTGGGCGCTTAAACAGCAGAAATTTAATTTCTCCAAGTTTTGTAGACTGGAAAGTCTGAGATCAAGGCATGGGCAGGGTTGGTTTCTGGTGAAGTCTCTCTCTTTGGCTTGCAAACCACTGCCTTCTCGCTGTGCCCTCACATGGACTCTTATCTGTGCACATGGAGAGAGCGAGATCGCTGGTGTCTCTTCTCACAAGGACCCCAGTCCTATCAGATTAGAGCTCCACTCTTATGGCCTCATTTAACATTCATTACCTCCTTAAAGGCTCTATCTCCACATACAGTCACATTGGGGGTTAGGGCTTCAATGTATGAATTAGGTGAGGTGGGGGCAGGGTGGTGAGGGGCACAGTTCGGTTTATAATAGGAGGCCAGCAAAGATCTGACTCTTGGGAAAAGACATGGAGACTTCAAAGATGGAGACCTGTTTAAGGACTGAATTGTTGCAACATCACTAATATCCTTTCTAATCTAGATTGAAATGATATCAAAGTGTGTTGCTGTAATTAGTACTATTAAAGAAAAATTATATGAAGGGAAATATATCTCATAATTACAATGATGTAAATTTAAGGAACAAATTTTCAATCCATCTTCTTTATGGAAGAATTCAGTAGCGCATTCAGAAAATTGTGAAATTTTAAAATATTAGTGATGGAAGGAACTCTGAGGTCATCTGGTAAAAAAGTAACCAGACTCATAAGGCTATTTGGTAGCCCCTCAAACTTCTCTTATTCTGTCTGAAAACGGAACCATTACCCCTTGTCACATGTATTCATACTGAGGTACACTGAAAATTAATGAAGACATACAAATTGACCAAGAAAAGTAATATTATAAGCAAAAGTCCAAAAAAGGTGCTTCTAATTTGAAAAAAAAAAAAGAATTGATCAGAGTTAAATGAAGAAAATTATGTTTCAAAAACCTATCTGCTTATGTCCACATTTTTGAGTTGGTTGAATGAAAGGTGCAGTTAACTATCATTGTTAAATGGTTGTTTAACATTGTTCAACATTGTTAAAAGTTGACTAAAATCCTCAAAACAGAAAAGCCTAATAGTACCTAGAGAAAAAACTCAAAGTACATGGTTCTCAAACTCCAAACTTAAGCAAGCATCCACATCTCCACCCCCACAGCCTGACACATTAATCATGTATAAATACTTCTAAACATTATGCTCACACTACCATTACCTGCAGACTTCATTTAGGAGGCATAAAGCAGCAAAATATGTCTCTACAACGTTCTTGATCTATAAGTCTTCAAAGCAACAATCCTAGACTAGAAAAGAAAGGGAAAGATCACAAGTAACCCATCTCCAAATTGTCACTCTAATCCCTTCTCTGAGCCTTAGATTAAAGGATGCTGTTGTCTGGATGGTCTATGGCTTCCAATTATGGATGAAGTCATCTAGAAGCTTAAATTGCTACTTAGCTTCACTGTTCCCCTTGGTGGAAAAATAAATAGTTGCCTATTAGATATGCCATCAAGAATGAGAATGGATCTTGTGTACACATAAAAATATCAATAATAAAATATCAATAACCTTGTTTATAACAAACATTACAGGGCACTGATATACTGTAGTAGTGAAAAATCCAGTGTAAATTTACAGTAGACGTAGAGCTTTGTGCTGAGTCAGTGACAGAAATCGGAGGTTTGCAAATTGTAGCCTGTGGGCCAAATCCACTGCAGCCTGTTTGAGCATGGCCTGTGAGCTAAGAATAATTATTTGGATTTTTAAATGAATGAAAAATATATTAAAAGAGAAAGAATATTTCATGACAAATAAAAAATACATGAAACTCAGATTTCAGTGTCCTTAAATAAAGTTTTGTTGGAACTTATATGGATCATGGTCATTTGTTATGGATCGTCTGTGGCTTCCTCTAGGCTACAAAGTCAGGGCTGAATTGTTGCAACAGAGACAGCTTAGCTCTCAAAGCTGAAAATAGGTGTCTGGCCCTTCCCAGAAAGAAAGGTTCTGCCCCCTGATGCTGACCATTGTCCTCCACCTTGGCTGGACAATAGGATAACCCAGAGAATATTTAAAAGAATCTGCTTTCCAGACAGAGCTTTATTTACACAAATTGGTAAGGGTTTCCAAACTGATTGATCTGGAAGGGTGAGCCAGGTTATTTCATGAGCTCTCAGGGTTCTACCTCAGCCTGAATTTATAGCTTCAGATTGTCTGTTTTTCTCCCTGCACCCTTCTCCCAAACTTCCGTGACTTTTGGCCATCTTCTCTGGCTTGTATTCTTACTACAGGAATGTCTTCTCAGGAACGACACACACACACGTTCACGCACATATATGTGTGTACACACATGCATACACACAACACACAAGTCTCTTTCACATGCACACGTATGCACATATGCACACCTATAAACAAATACACACAGATGCATATGATTTTCAGAGCTCAAAAGAGTGTGAAGTAGATTCTACTAAATCAAGGTTGCAGATTCCTTATCAAATAACACACGTATCTTTTCCCTAATTGGAACCCCTCTGGCCCTTGCTTTGGAAAAATAAGCAGTTGCTCTTGGATGTAGAGATTGATCATATTTTAAGATCTTAAGGTG